>NW_026948556.1:7500-135213 GCF_035770615.1 Melospiza melodia melodia
ACCCTAACCCTAACCCTAACCCTAACCCTAACCCTAACCCTAACCCTAACCCTAACCCTAACCCTAACCCTAACCCTAACCCTAACCCTAACCCTAACCCTAACCCTAACCCTAACCCTAACCCTAACCCTAACCCTAACCCTAACCCTAACCCTAACCCTAACCCTAACCCTAACCCTAACCCTAACCCTAACCCTAACCCTAACCCTAACCCTAACCCTAACCCTAACCCTAACCCTAACCCTAACCCTAACCCTAACCCTAACCCTAACCCTAACCCTAACCCTAACCCTAACCCTAACCCTAACCCTAACCCTAACCCTAACCCTAACCCTAACCCTAACCCTAACCCTAACCCTAACCCTAACCCTAACCCTAACCCTAACCCTAACCCTAACCCTAACCCTAACCCTAACCCTAACCCTAACCCTAACCCTAACCCTAACCCTAACCCTAACCCTAACCCTAACCCTAACCCTAACCCTAACCCTAACCCTAACCCTAACCCTAACCCTAACCCTAACCCTAACCCTAACCCTAACCCTAACCCTAACCCTAACCCTAACCCTAACCCTAACCCTAACCCTAACCCTAACCCTAACCCTAACCCTAACCCTAACCCTAACCCTAACCCTAACCCTAACCCTAACCCTAACCCTAACCCTAACCCTAACCCTAACCCTAACCCTAACCCTAACCCTAACCCTAACCCTAACCCTAACCCTAACCCTAACCCTAACCCTAACCCTAACCCTAACCCTAACCCTAACCCTAACCCTAACCCTAACCCTAACCCTAACCCTAACCCTAACCCTAACCCTAACCCTAACCCTAACCCTAACCCTAACCCTAACCCTAACCCTAACCCTAACCCTAACCCTAACCCTAACCCTAACCCTAACCCTAACCCTAACCCTAACCCTAACCCTAACCCTAACCCTAACCCTAACCCTAACCCTAACCCTAACCCTAACCCTAACCCTAACCCTAACCCTAACCCTAACCCTAACCCTAACCCTAACCCTAACCCTAACCCTAACCCTAACCCTAACCCTAACCCTAACCCTAACCCTAACCCTAACCCTAACCCTAACCCTAACCCTAACCCTAACCCTAACCCTAACCCTAACCCTAACCCTAACCCTAACCCTAACCCTAACCCTAACCCTAACCCTAACCCTAACCCTAACCCTAACCCTAACCCTAACCCTAACCCTAACCCTAACCCTAACCCTAACCCTAACCCTAACCCTAACCCTAACCCTAACCCTAACCCTAACCCTAACCCTAACCCTAACCCTAACCCTAACCCTAACCCTAACCCTAACCCTAACCCTAACCCTAACCCTAACCCTAACCCTAACCCTAACCCTAACCCTAACCCTAACCCTAACCCTAACCCTAACCCTAACCCTAACCCTAACCCTAACCCTAACCCTAACCCTAACCCTAACCCTAACCCTAACCCTAACCCTAACCCTAACCCTAACCCTAACCCTAACCCTAACCCTAACCCTAACCCTAACCCTAACCCTAACCCTAACCCTAACCCTAACCCTAACCCTAACCCTAACCCTAACCCTAACCCTAACCCTAACCCTAACCCTAACCCTAACCCTAACCCTAACCCTAACCCTAACCCTAACCCTAACCCTAACCCTAACCCTAACCCTAACCCTAACCCTAACCCTAACCCTAACCCTAACCCTAACCCTAACCCTAACCCTAACCCTAACCCTAACCCTAACCCTAACCCTAACCCTAACCCTAACCCTAACCCTAACCCTAACCCTAACCCTAACCCTAACCCTAACCCTAACCCTAACCCTAACCCTAACCCTAACCCTAACCCTAACCCTAACCCTAACCCTAACCCTAACCCTAACCCTAACCCTAACCCTAACCCTAACCCTAACCCTAACCCTAACCCTAACCCTAACCCTAACCCTAACCCTAACCCTAACCCTAACCCTAACCCTAACCCTAACCCTAACCCTAACCCTAACCCTAACCCTAACCCTAACCCTAACCCTAACCCTAACCCTAACCCTAACCCTAACCCTAACCCTAACCCTAACCCTAACCCTAACCCTAACCCTAACCCTAACCCCTCACCCTAACCCTAACCCTAACCCTAACCCTAACCCTAACCCTAACCCTAACCCTAACCCTAACCCTAACCCTAACCCTAACCCTAACCCTAACCCTAACCCTAACCCTAACCCTAACCCCTAACCCTAACCCTAACCCTAACCCTAACCCTAACCCTAACCCTAACCCTAACCCTAACCCTAACCCTAACCCTAACCCTAACCCTAACCCTAACCCTAACCCTAACCCTAACCCTAACCCTAACCCTAACCCTAACCCTAACCCTAACCCTAACCCTAACCCTAACCCTAACCCTAACCCTAACCCTAACCCTAACCCTAACCCTAACCCTAACCCTAACCCTAACCCTAACCCTAACCCTAACCCTAACCCTAACCCTAACCCTAACCCTAACCCTAACCCTAACCCTAACCCTAACCCTAACCCTAACCCTAACCCTAACCCTAACCCTAACCCTAACCCTAACCCTAACCCTAACCCTAACCCTAACCCTAACCCTAACCCTAACCCTAACCCTAACCCTAACCCTAACCCTAACCCTAACCCTAACCCTAACCCTAACCCTAACCCTAACCCTAACCCTAACCCTAACCCTAACCCTAACCCTAACCCTAACCCTAACCCTAACCCTAACCCTAACCCTAACCCTAACCCTAACCCTAATGACCCTAACCCTAACCCTAACCCTAACCCTAACCCTAACCCTAACCCTAACCCTAACCCTAACCCTAACCCTAACCCTAACCCTAACCCTAACCCTAACCCTAACCCTAACCCTAACCCTAACCCTAACCCTAACCCTAACCCTAACCCTAACCCTAACCCTAACCCTAACCCTAACCCTAACCCTAACCCTAACCCTAACCCTAACCCTAACCCTAACCCTAACCCTAACCCTAACCCTAACCCTAACCCTAACCCTAACCCTAACCCTAACCCTAACCCTAACCCATTACTCCAACCCTAACCCATTACTCCAACCCTAACCCTAACCCTAACCCATTACTCCAACCCTAACCCTAACCCTAACCCTAACCCTAACCCTAACCCTAACCCTAACCCATTACTCCAACCCTAACCCTAACCCTAACCCTAACCCTAACCCTAACCCATTACTCCAACCCTAACCCTAACCCTAACCCTAACCCTAACCCTAACCCTAACCCTAACCCATTACTCCAACCCTAACCCTAACCCTAACCCATTACTCCAACCCTAACCCATTACTCCAACCCTAACCCATTACTCCAACCCTAACCCTAACCCTAACCCATTACTCCAACCCTAACCCTAGTACTCCTGAAAAAATTAATACTCACAGGAAATTGAGTACTCTGGAAAATATTGGTACTCCTGAAAAAATAAGTACTCATGGAAAAATGTATACTCCTGAAAAACATGTACTCTGGAAGAAATTAATACTTTGGCAAAATGGGTACTCTCAAAGAAATGAGTACTCTGGAAAAAGGAGTACTCCTGAAATAGTGGTCCTCTGGGAAAAAGAGTACTTCTGGGAAAAAGGTACTCCTGAAATAAAGGTACTTAGGGTTAGGGATTAGGGTTAGGGTTCGGTGCTTGGGTTAGGGTTGGGCATTGGGGTTAGGGTTAGGGAACGGGGATGTAATGTTGGGGTTAGGGTTAGGGATTTGGGGATGGGGATACCAGCAGCTGGAGGAGCACTGATTAGGGTTAGGGCAGGGAATTGGGGGTGGGGGTGGCAACAGCTGGGGGAGGGCTAATTAGGGTTAGGTCAGGGAATTGGGGGTGGGGGTGGCAACAGCTGGGGGAGGACTAATTAGGGTTAGGGCAGGGAATTGGGGGTGGGGGTGGCAACAGCTGGGGGAGGGCTAATTAGGGTTAGGTCAGGGAATTGGGGGTGGGGGTGGCAACAGCTGGGGGAGGACTAATTAGGGTTAGGGCAGGGAATTGGGGGTGGGGGTGGCAACAGCTGGAGGAGCACTGATTAGGGTTAGGGCAGGGAATTGGGGGTGGGGGTGGCAACAGCTGGGGGAGGGCTAATTAGGGTTAGGTCAGGGAATTGGGGGTGGGGGTGGCAACAGCTGGGGGAGGACTAATTAGGGTTAGGGCAGGGAATTGGGGGTGGGGGTGGCAACAGCTGGGGGAGGGCTAATTAGGGTTAGGGCAGGGAATTGGGGGTGGGGGTGGCAACAGCTGGGGGAGGGCTACTTAGGGTTAGGGCAGGGAAGGGGGGATGGGGGTAGCAGCAGTGGGGGGTGGACTAATTAGGGTTAGGTCAGGGAAATGGGGATGGGGTTGGTGTCCAAACCCTGGTAAAAGCAGCCCTAATTGTTGAAATTAATCGTTAAAACTAACCCTGATCCAAGATGGCGGCCCCCATGCGGTCACGTGATTTATTTTCGACATGGCGGCGGTCACGTGACTACGAGCAAAATGGCCGCGCCCGGCGGCCACTTCCGGCAACAACAACATGGCCGCGCCCAGGAGAGCACGTGGTACGGGGACAAAATGGCGGCGCCCGGCGGAATGACGGCACTTCCGGTAAAATGGCGGCCGGCCGGGGCCGGCCTGCTCTTTCGGGGGGTTGCCGAGGGTCCCGGCGGCCGCGGAAGGCTATTCCGGTTCGCGTGTGGCCGGCAGCGTGGCGGGGAGCGGCTTCCGGGGCGCGGGGTGGGTGCTGGGTTTTCGATCGGGCACTGGGACGGACGGCTATACCCGGGGGGTCCTTGTGGGGGTGTGTCGCTCTCGTGACGTCACGCGGTAGTCGCGCTGTGTGTACATGCAGTGCGGCGCTGTGGATGGCAGGGGGCGCTGTAACGGGGCGCTGTAATTGCACTATGCTGAGGCGGACAGCAGGGGGCGCTGTTTCAGTGCTGTGGCGAGCAACAGGGGGCGGGGGCGGCGTGCAGGGGTGGGGTGCTTTGTGACGGGGGCTGGTGGATTGCCAGTCGGGGTGGGGGCTGTGTCTCAGGGGTGGCAGCTAGCGGTGGGCGGGGACAACAGGGGGTGGGTGCTTGGGTATGGGGGGTGGTGCATTGCTGGTGGGGGTGGCCTCTGGGGAGTAGTGGGTGGCACCTGGAGCGGGGGGCTAATTACTGGGTGGGTGCTTGGCATCGGGGGGCACTGCCTCGGGGTGGGTGCTTGGGTATGGTGCCTAGTGACAGGTGTGCCTCATCAGGCTTGAGTGGCAGCAGCTGGGGGTACTGATTAGGGGTGGGTGGGGTCCCCTATATAGTATATATAAAAAGAAGAAAAACTATAATGTCTGGTGCAGCAGTAGAAACTTTCAGGCTCCCGGGGAGTAAATGCTTTGTTTAATAATTTTTTCTTTTTTTGCTTTACTCCCAGGGAGCCTGAAAGTTTCTACTGCTGCTTTTTTAAAACTAAAGCTAGAAAGGAAAACAAAGTTAGAAATAGAAAGAAATGAGAGAGAGAAAAGAAAGAGAAAAGAGAGAAGAGAGAGAAAAGAGAGAAGAGAGAAGAGACAAAAAAAGATTAAGAGAGACAAGAAAAAAGTCAGAGAAGACAGAAAAGAAAGAGAGAAAAATAGAGAGAAAAGAGAAAGAGAGAGAGAGAGAGAGAGAAAAGAAAGGATATGGAGAAAAAGGAGAGAAGAAAGAAAATAGAGAAGACAGAGAAAGACAAAAAGACAGAAGAAAAGATAGAGAAAAAAGAACACAGAGGAAAAAAAAGAAGTCAGAGAGACAGAGGAGAAGAAAACACAGAGAGAGAAACCAAGACAGAGACAGAAAAGAAAAGGAGGGTGGAAAAACTGAAGAACGGGAGTTAAAAGGGAAAAAAAGTGGTTAGGGTTAGAGTTACAGCAAAAACTCAGGGTAGAGTGAAAAAGGAAAAGACTAAGAGCAAAAACAGACAAACCAAGGAAAAGGAGAATGCAGACAGAAAAAGAAGCAAGAAGAGGACAGGTGAAAGTTATAAAGGAAAAGAAATAAGGTGCAAAGTAAAGAGAGAAATAGAACAGAGTTACAGAAGCAAGACAGCGTCAGAAAGAGTGAGACACAGAAACAGAGGGTGGGAGACAGATGGAAGTTAAGTGAAAAATAGAAAAGGAAAGTAAGGAGCAAAAGGAAGAAACGCAGAGGAAAAAAATTACAAAACCACACCAAAAAAAGACAGGAGCCGTAGGGGGAAGGGGCGGTTTAGGGAAGGGCAGGGGGTATCTTTATTAGGGGTGATTCAACTTTATTACAGGAAATCAGCAAAAGACATAGACATAGAAACAGTGCATACAAATGCAAGCACAGATACAATCCATAGACACAACAATAAAATCTAATTCACGTACAAAGCAGTACAAAGCAGTACAAAGCAGTACAAAGCAGTACAAAGCAGTACAAAGCAGTACAAAGCAGTACAAAGCAGTACAAAGCAGTACAAAGCAGTACAAAGCAGTACAAAGCAGTACAAAGCAGTACAAAGCAGTACAAAGCAGTACAAAGCAGTACAAAGCAGTACAAAGCAGTACAAAGCAGTACAAAGCAGTACAAAGCAGTACAAAGCAGTACAAAGCAGTACAAAGCAGTACAAAGCAGTACAAAGCAGTACAAAGCAGTACAAAGCAGTACAAAGCAGTACAAAGCAGTACAAAGCAGTACAAAGCAGTACAAAGCAGTACAAAGCAGTACAAAGCAGTACAAAGCAGTACAAAGCAGTACAAAGCAGTACAAAGCAGTACAAAGCAGTACAAAGCAGTACAAAGCAGTACAAAGCAGTACAAAGCAGTACAAAGCAGTACAAAGCAGTACAAAGCAGTACAAAGCAGTACAAAGCAGTACAAAGCAGTACAAAGCAGTACAAAGCAGTACAAAGCAGTACAAAGCAGTACAAAGCAGTACAAAGCAGTACAAAGCAGTACAAAGCAGTACAAAGCAGTACAAAGCAGTACAAAGCAGTACAAAGCAGTACAAAGCAGTACAAAGCAGTACAAAGCTTACCACAAACTGATAACCTTTTCCTATTTCCATTACATGTTAATCTATGATTACAGGAAACCCAAAACAACAAAACCACAGAGAAAACAACACTCACCCACCACAGACACTCGCTTCAAATACCACACAAACCCACCAGCCCTCTCACCAAAACTACTAAATTAAACCCCAGCAATCATTGGTCCACGGGAACGTGGTTCCCGGGAGCCTCCAAAAAAATCGTCCTGCCTGACAAAAACCCCGGTCCCTGGCCGTTCCATGCCCAAACTTTGGCGATGAACATCGCCTCACGGACCGACCGGGACCGAGGAAAAAAAAACCCAGCCGGGGGGGAAAAAAAAAAAAAACCCCCCGGCTGGGGATTTTTTATTCTAATTTTAAAAATGAGTTGAAAAACCTGAAAAGCAAACAGCATACAAGGTTACAACCCTACAGACCTTCAACAGGCACACACACACACATACACACACTTCAGCTTACACACAAAAACCCACACTACCTCCCACATCACCCGCTCCGCTAACCCTCACCACACATTCACACCGCTCCTCGGGAACGTGGCTCCCGGGAGCCCCCAAAAAATCCTCCTGCCTGACGAAAACCCCGGTCCCTGGCCATTCCGTGCCCGAACTTTGGCGATGAACGTCGCCTCGCGGACCGACCGGGACCGAGGAAAAAAAAACCCAGCCGGGGGGGGAAAAAAAAAAAACCCCCCGGCTGGGGATTTTTTATTCTAATTTTAAAAATGAGTTGAAAAACCTGAAAAGCAAACAGCATACAAGGTTACAACCCAACAGACCTTCAACAGGCACACACACACACATACACACACTTCAGCTTACACACAAACCCACACTACCTCCCACATCACCCGCTCCGCTAACCCTCACCACACATTCACACCGCTCCTCGGGAACGTGGCTCCCGGGAGCCCCCAAAAAATCCTCCTGCCTGACAAAAACCCCGGTCCCTGGCCGTTCCGTGCCCGAACTTTGGCGATGAACGTCGCCTCACGGACCGACCGGGACCGAGGAAAAAAAAACCCAGCCGGGGGGAAAAAAAAAAAAACCCCCCCGGCTGGGGATTTTTTATTCTAATTTTAAAAATGAGTTGAAAAACCTGAAAAGCAAACGTCACACACACAAGGTTAAATCCACTCACCCTGTGCTCACACACAGAGAGACTAGCACACACAGACAAACACAGCCACAGGCTCTCACACATGCTCACACGCTCTGCCCACTCACACGCTCGCTGCGGCCCTTACCTGAGACGCTGAAGAGCGTGCTTCGACGCATCTTCTGGCTGGCCCTCCCGGACATCAAATGGTAGATTAAGGAAATTGGTAGGCTCAGGGACCTGTGAGACAACAGAAAGTGGTCAGCAAGTGCCAATCTGACAGCCAGGAATTGTCCCCGCTCTGAACCGATAAGTTTTCTACCCAAAATCCCACAAAACACAAAGCAACAGGAAAATTTCTATACCTGTTCCACCTAACTATGACTAGCTGCCAGGGCAGGGCACCTCCGACCATAAGTGGTACAACATAGGTACGCACAATATAAGCCAATGCACAAAGTGCGATTGCAGACAATAAAAGGCAATGCACTTACATACATTATAAGTACATACAGTAGAAGCCAACACAGGTACACACAATATAATCCAAGACAGGTACAAGCAAGATAAGTACATACAGTATAAGCCAACACAGGTACATGCTAGATCAGCCAACAGAAGTACATACAATATAAGTACATACAGTATAAGCCAACACAGGCACATGCAAGATAAATACGTAGACTATAAGCCAACACAGGTACATGCAAGATAAACCAACAGACATACATGCAACATAAGTACATACAGGATAAGTCAACACAGGTACATGCAAGATAAGTACATAGACTATAAGCTAACACATGCAAGATAAACCAACAGACATACATGCAACATAGAGTACATACAGTATAAGCCAACACAGGTACATGCAACCTAAGTGCATACAGTAAAAGCTGACACAAGTACATGCAATATAAGCCGACACAAGTACATACAATATAAGTACATACAGTATAAGCCAACACAGGTACATGCAACCTAAGTGCATACAGTAAAAGCTGACACAAGTACATGCAATATAAGCCAACACAGGTACATACAATATAAGTACATACAGTATAAGCCAACACAGGTACATGCAAGATAAGTACATACACTATAAGCCAACACAGGTACATGCTAGATAAGCCAACACAGGTACATGCAACATAAGTACATACAGTATAAGCCAACACAGGTACATACAATATAAGTACATACAATATATGCCAACACAGGTACATACAATATAAGTACATACAATATATGCCAACACAGGTACACACAATATAGGTAGATAGATACAATATAAAACAGGACTTAAGATCACTCTGGAAGATGAAGTCCTGAGACCTATACCCTTTCAGAAGATGGAACCTATAGAACTACTGCAGTCACGTCAGGAGGGTATAAGACACCGCTCTAGAAGTCCAAAAAAATGTCATTGGGAAAAAAGGCACTACCAAAGCTGGTAGTGAGAAGGAAGACAGATGAGAACATCTTCTCTAATCCTACCTGGCTCAGAGAGTAAAAATATAAAGAGGGCAGAATAAGGAATATCCAGAAAGGCACATGAGGAGAACATAGGCAATATGGCACGGATTAGTGCCGACAAAGCGTCAAGATGTAAGAAAGGCCTTGGGCGTGAGACAATGGACACACACAACATAACACAGACGCAGATGACCTAATGCAAAGGCAAGCGGGAACTTTCCCCTTAGGGATCTGATATTGCAAACACAAGATGAGCCACAGGAAAGGAAGACCTATGATGATGGCACGTGATGATGAAATGTAGCTCGCAAAAAGAAGTTAGTGTCAAAGCAGTTAGGAAGACCCTCGAGACGCTCGGCCAGCCGACGGAAGGAAGCGGTGTGCCGGATGACCGTGGCGATAGCTCCGGACCCGAAGGCGAGCCCCTCGGGGGAAACGGCCGTGACGATGCCGAGTCGAGGAAAACTGACGACGCAAAGTCCACGAGAACGTGGAGATGGGTCGGAACTGCCCTGCCTGGCAAAGGCTCTCGTGAGGCTGAGGACAAACCCTCTCTCTTTAATTCCAAAGAGCCCATCCCACTACAGACCTCTCAGCTAAGCTGATGTGAAACTGCCCCCTGTGATAGTAAAGGCTTTTCCCCTTCTCCTGACCGCTGCCCCAACACTTAGCTTTTGGAACACGAGCGGACAAAATCCATCCTCGATCGGACGTGCGCGTTGAGATGTTCTCGATGTGTGTGATTCGGTGCTGCCGCTTCCCAGCTGTGGCTACGAGCCTGCTCAGGGTACCTAAGATACAACAGAAAAGGTGACTATTGCCCTCAAAAACAGTAATCCCCGGGACTCCTCCGCACCGCTGCCCCGGCTCACCTCAAAACTTGATTTGACTCAGGAGGGTGCCCAGAAGACACCTGCAAAAAGAAAATATACACGCTTAGCATGCTGCTGCATAACGCTCCCCTATGACTCAGCCTGCCTAAACACCGACTCACCTGCCCTCCTCTGTTCCTTGGTCATGCTTAGGGGAGGTACAGCACCTGCAAGGAAACAAAGCAAAAAAGCATGCTGAGACACTGGGAAAACACAACCTCCCTACCGTGACAAGTATACCACACCAATACCTTAGGTTTGCACCCACCTGGCATGAGCAGCCTCGGCCGGGATAGATCACAAGTGAACCACCTAAAAGAATAAAAAAAAGAAAAAAAAACAAGAGGAGATAGTCAGAGCTGCGCCAGAAACTGAGACCTCAGGAATAAAACTGCGTGTGTACGCTACGCAATGCTCACCTTGCCCACTGGCCTGGACTGCAGCTCTCTGCCTTGACTTCCTAAAAGGAAAGGCAAAAGAGCTGTGACAGCCATAATTTATGCTTCCTCTACAGAGGAAAACAGTGACTGACCTGCTTGGGGGAATCCCCTCACCCTAGATGGGGGCTCTGCCCTGGATTTGATCCTTCTGCATCTGAAAGACAGTTCAGAGAAAAGTCAAAGGGCTGCAGGATAACTTAGAGGCTCCCGACATGTCATGTCCATTTACAAATCCCATCTAGAGGCCAACTACACCCGACATCACAAAATACAAGCCCCCAAGACGCCTCCGATTGCACCCGGCTACGGGGCAGGGCGGAGCAGCTCCGGCACAAATGTGTGCAGACACCCGTGACACGGGACGGGACGAGACAAACAACAAGGACAAAACACACACAGAAACCTGTAGGCAAGGAAAATGACTGCAAGGACTGATAAGACGAAAAATGAGATGACCAAGGTTAGACTGATGGTGAGCTGATGAGGCTCAGAGATGCCTGGCAAAAGAAAATGCTAAACTTAATGATTCAGTCCAAGAACTGCAAAGATGAATGCCCAGGAGCCCTAGAGTCACAATGCTGTAACTCAGCTCACATGCTCACAAGTGCTAATCAGCCATAACGGAACCTTGCAGGGTGCAAGTGTCCATACAGCTGAGAACAAGACCTGAAAAGACCTCTGACAGGCTGCTTCTAAAAAGAGATGCAATTCTGATGCCTGTCTGGGCTCCCGGGTGAAGAGTTCCGTGGCACGGCTGCCAGGGCAAAGAACGCTGAGATCACGGATGCTAGGAAATGTTTCTGAGAGGCCCCTCATAGTGCTAAGATAAAGAGACATGACATATCCAGACAGACAATACACAAAAGACAAGGGACATAAGACACACCGGAACTGCTCTGCCCTGCTGCCCACCTCAGCACCGTAACCAAAACTGAGGCTTTGCTTTTATGAGGCCAAAGGGGCCACATGTTGGCTACCCTCATCTCCAGAGCCAATTCAAACCTCCCACCCTGGGAGTCTGACCTAGCACCCCACTTTCATCCCCTCTGTGGTTCATAGCCCTCTACTTATCTCACAGACATCTGGCGATACTGCTCTGTATCGGGTGCAAAGCAAGGCCGCCTCAGCAGCTGCGGAGTTCCTGCTGCCACCGGGCTGGTGTCTCTCAGGCAGCTAGATTAAAGAAAACCAAACATCAGTGCCTGATCTTGGCACCGCATCGGCCAAAAGGCACAAGTCTGCTACTCACTGTTATCCTACCAATGGCCGATCGCCTGGAGTCACACACGTCAGCCATGCTGAGACACCGATGCCACCATCACAGAGTACACCTGCATGAAGAGGACAGGAGATGATGTAGGATTGCTGAAAACTGCATGGACCGATGCTCCTCATCCCTACTTGCCTGACTTACCGGAATTCCTCAGTGGATCCGGACCCTACCCAGAAGACAGGGCTGACAAGATCAGCGAACCCGGTCCGTCATCTGGTGGGGGATGGCGGCTTGACGTGCTCAGAGCGGCTTGACTAAGGCACAAAAACAAGAATGGAGACTTAGACTTGCCCCGGGAATTGAGACCTCAGCAACAATGAAGGCTACTGTTCACTGCTCACCTTGCCTTCTTGAACTTGACTGCTGAGATCCAGCTTTGCATCCTAAAAATAAAGACAAAGAACAGACCTGTAACAGGGTCACACTTACCACACACCCTGCACAGACAACTGTTGACTGACCTGATTTCAGGAACCCTCTCACCCAGGATGGGGTGCGCAGCCATGAATGCAATGCGCCTGCACCTGAAAGAAAGTAAGAACATAGGTCAAATACCAGGAGGATAACCCAAAATCTGCAAAAACCTTCTATCGACCTAAAAATATTATCTAGAGTTCAAGTACACCTAACATTATAAATTCCAAGTCCGCAGGATTACTCCAATTACACCAGGCTAGGCAACAGGGCAGAGCAGCTCCAGCACAAATGTGTGCAGACACCCGTGACACAGGACAGGCAGGACAGGACAAACAAAGGGCACAACACACAGACAAAAATCTCTCGGCAAGGAAAATGGCTGCAAGGACTGAGAGAACGCAAAGGGAGATGACTGAGTTCAAACTGACGGTCAGCTGATGAGGCTCAGAGAACCCTGGAGGAAGAAGATGCTAACTGAAGGATGTATTCCAAGAACAGCAAAGATCAATGCCTAGGAATCCTATGGTCAAAATCCTCTGCCTGCCCTCACATTCTTACAAGTCCTAATCCACCACAATGGATCCAGGTGGGGCATAGCTGTCCGGACAGCTCAGAACAAGACCTGACAAAACACCTGACTGGATGCTTCCAAAGAGAGAACTTTTGACCGGGGAGCTGAGACAGATATAAGAACCGCATGTGTGGCCTGGGTGCCAGGACAGGGAATGCAGAGATCACAGATGCTAACAAGGATGCCAGGGTTTCTGACAGGCCCCCCTAAGGTAAAAGACATTGCATGCACAAACAACACATAATGCACAACAGACAAAGGACACGAGACACACCGGGACTGCTCTGCCCTGCGTACCGCAGCACTGGGATCAACAGTGAGACGTGGCTTTTATGGAGCCTAAGGGGCCACTTCATGAACACCGCCCAGCTCCAAATCGGACTCAAAAACCCCTCCCAGTAATTCCCAAACCAGCACCATGCCTTCATCCCCTCTGTGGGTCACAGCCCTCTACTTATCTCTCAGACATCTGGGGATGCCAGTCCGTCTCAGGTGCAGAGAAAGGCCACCTCGTCAGCTGGGAAGGTCCTGCTGGCACCGGGCTGGTGTCTCTCAGACAGCTAGATTAAAGAGAACCAAACATCAGTGCCTGACCTTGGCACCGCATCGGCCAAAACCCCACCACTCTGCTACTCACCGCGCTCCTAAGAAGGCCCGGCATCTCCTAACCCTGACCCTCTGCCACACCTGGAATGCATCTGCACCTGAAAGAAAGTTAGAACATATGTCAAACACCACCAGGATAACTCAAAAGCTGCAAACACCTTATATCAATCTAGGAAGAGCATCTAGACCCCAAGTACATCCCACATTACAAATTTCAACTCCCCATGGTTTGTCCTATTGCAGCAGGCCAGGCGGCAGGGCAAAAGAGCCCCGGGACAAATATGTGCAGACACCCGTGACACGGAACGTGACCAACAGGGGGACGTGAAACACAACACATCATGCTTGCGGTGAGGGCCTCGAGGGAAGAGGGCAAAAGGGACCCCAAAGACACAGCAGGTAACAGGCACACGGGACAACACCAAACAGACCGGAGCTGTTCTGCACTGCCCGCCTAAAAGCTGCCATCAAAAGTAGAGTCTCTCACTTCATTTGTCCTAACATGCCCTTGGACAAGATTGCTTCTGCCTCCGCTATTTGTTAAATCTGGCCCAAAAACTCCCAATCTGCTACACTCCCATCTCCAGGCCAAGGCCCCCAACTTATCTTTTGGATGATGAGTGATGGCAATCCACATTGGTCCTGAAATGAGTCTGCCTCGGAGGGCCCCTGATAGCCCGTTAGCCTCTTGGTCAGCTACAATAAAGAAAACCAAAACAAAAGTATGAGTCCAGAATTATGGGGGACATATCCCAGCCACTCAGCTACTTGCCCTCTCCTGAGTGTGCCTGGCTCCCTGAGGCTCCAGCTTCATCCTGATTCCAAGGCTGTGGCCTTCATTAGGGGTGGCACCTGGGTTAGAGAAAGGCAAAGTTAAATGGCATTGCTGTGAGTGCAGTGGATGACCTTGTGTGCTGCGAGACATGGGAATGCCTCTGCTAAGCTTCTGAACAGCCTTGTGTGGGAGGGCCCTCAAATAAACACCCTTTCTCACCCTGCTGCCTGCAAACCCCCTCCCAAGACCTCCTAACTCGATACCTGATCACCCGCCCTCTCCTAGTCACAATCCTCAACTCACCTGAAGCTTCAATCTCAAACATCATCCTTGACACTGGGCAGACCTCTCTTGCAACATGATCAATCCGCTGAAATATTGTTGTACTTGAGAGCTGAGCAATAAGAACCACTTCTCTCCGCTGCTGACCTTGGCTGCTGGTATCCAGATTGACTTCCTAAAAAGAAAGACAAAGAACAGTGCGGTAACACAGTCACCATACACACTTCTGCTGCAGAGACAAATGGGGCCTCACCTGCTCGGGGCAATCCCCTCAACGGGATGGGGCCCTCTGGCACCGATTTAATCCATCTCAATCTGAAAAAAAAAGGTAGGACAAGAGTCAAACTGTTGCAGGATAACTGAGGAGCTCCAGATATCCTGTGTCCATCTACAAATCCCACCTAGAGTCCAACTACACCCCACATTACACATTCCAAGTCCCCGGGATTTCTACTATTGCACCAGGCTATGCGGCAGGGCAGAGCACCTCCGGCTCATAGGTGTGCTGACACCCGTGACACAGGACAGACAGGACAGGACAGACAACGGGGGCACAACAGGAACAGAAATCTCTTGGCAAGGAAAATGGTTGCAAGGACTGAGAGAATGCAAAAGGAGATGACTGAGTTCAAACTGACGGTCAGCTGATGAGGCTCAGAGAACCCTGGAGGAAGAAGATGCTAACTGAAGGATTTATTCCAAGAACAGCAAAGATCGATGCCTAGGAATCCTATGCTCAGAATCCTCTGCCTGCCCTCACATTCTTACAAGTCCTAATCCACCAAAATGGATCCAGGTGGGGCACAGCTGTCCGGACAGCTCAGAACAAGACCTGGCAAGACACCTGACTGGATGCTTCCAAAGAGAGAAGAGAGTCTGATGCCTGTCTGAGCTCCCCAGTCAAAAGTTCTGTGGCCGGGCTGCCAGGCCAGGGAATGCAGAGATCACAGATGCTAACAAGGATGCCAAGGTTTCTGACAGGCCCCCCTAAGGTAAAAGACATGGCATACACAAACAACACATAATGCACAACAGACAAAGGACATGAGACACACCGGGACTGCTCTGCCCTGCGCACCGCAGCACTGGGATCAACAGTGAGACATGGCTTTTATGGGGCGTAAGGGGCCACTTCATGAACACCGCCCACCTCCAAATCGGACTCAAAAACCCCTCCCAGTAATTCCCAAACCAGCACCATGCCTTCATCCCCTCTGTGGGTCACAGCCCTCTACTTATCTCTCAGACATCTGGGGATGCCAGTCCGTCTCAGGTGCAGAGAAAGGCCACCTCGTCAGCTGGGAAGGTCCTGCTGGCACCGGGCTGGTGTCTCTCAGACAGCTAGATTAAAGAGAACCAAACATCAGTGCCTGACCTTGGCACCGCATCGGCCAAAACCCCACCACTCTGCTACTCACCGCGCTCCTAAGAAGGCCCGGCACCTCCTAACCCTGACCCTCTGCCACACCTGGAATGCATCTGCACCTGAAAGAAAGTTAGAACATATGTCAAACACCACCAGGATAACTCAAAAGCTGTAAACACCTTATGTCAATCTAGGAAGAGCATCTAGAGCTCAAGTACATCCCACATTACAAATTTCAACTCCCCATGGTTTGTCCTATTGCAGCAGGCCTAGTGGCAGGGCAAAAGAGCTCCAGCACAAAAATGGGCAGACACCCGTGACACAGAACGTGACCAACAGGGGGACATGAAACACAACACATCATGCTTGCGGTGAAGGCCTCGAGCGGAGAAGGCAAAAGGGACCCCAAAGACACAGCAGGTAACAGGCACATGGGACAACACCAAACAGACCGGAGCTGTTCTGCACTGCCCGCCTAAAAGCTGCCATCAAAAGTAGAGTCTCTCACTTCACTTGTCCTTACATGCCCTTGGACAAGATTACTTTGCCCTCCACTATTTGTTAAATCTGGCCCAAAAACTCCCAATCTGCTACACTCCCATCTCCAGGCCAAGGCCCCCAACTTATCTTTTGGATGATGAGTGATGGCAATCCACATTGGTCCTGAAATGAGTCTGCCTCGGAGGGCCCCTGATAGCCCGTTAGCCTCTTGGTCAGCTACAATAAAGAAAACCAAAACAAAAGTATGAGTCCAGAATTATGGGGGACATATCCCAGCCAGTCAGCTACTTGCCCTCTCCTGAGTGTGCCTGGCTCCCTCAGGCTCCAGCTTCATCCTGATTCCAAGGCTGTGGCCTGCATTAGGGGTGGTACCTGGGTAAGAGAAAGGCAAAGTTAAATGGCATTGCTGTGAGTACAGTGGATGACCTTGTGTGCTGCGAGACATGGGAATGCCTCTGCTAGCCTTCTGAACAGCCTTGTGTGAGGGGGCCCTCAAATAAACACCCTTTCTCACCCTGCTGCCTGCAAACCCCCTCCCAAGACCTCCTACCTGGATACCTGATCACCCTCTCTCTCCCAGTCACAACCCTCAACTCACCTGAAGCTTCAATCTCAAACATCATCCTTGACACTGGGCAGATCTCTCTTGCGACATGATCCATCTGCTGAAAAATTGTTGTTCTTGAGAGCTGAGCAATAAGAACCACTTCTCTCCGCTGCTCACCTTGGCTGCTGGTATCCAGAGTGACTTCCTAAAAAGAAAGACAAAGAACAGTGCGGTAACACAGTCACCACACACACTTCTGCTGCAGAGACAAATGGGGCCTCACCTGCTCGGGGCAACCCCCTCAACGGGATGGGGCCCTCTGGCACAGATTTAATCCATCTCAATCTGAAAAAAAAAATAGGACAAGAGTCAAACTGTTGCAGGATAACTGAGGAGCTCCATATATCCTGTGTCCATCTACAAATCCCACCTAGAGTCCAACTACACCCCACATTACACATTCCAAGTCCCCGGGATTTCTACTATTGCACCAGGCTATGCGGCAGGGCAGAGCAGCTCCGGCACATACGTGTGCTGACACCCGTGACACAGGACAGGCAGGACAGGACAAACAAAGCACACAACACACAGACAGAAATCTTCCGGCAACGAAAATGGTCGCAAGGACTGATAGAATGCAAAAGAACATGACCGAGTTGAAACTGATGGTGAGCTGATGAAGCTCAGAGAACCCTGGAGGAAGAAGGTAACTGAAGGATTTATTCCAAGAACAGCAAAGATCGATGCCTAGGAATCCTATGGTCAAAATCCTCTGCCTGCCCTCACATTCTTACAAGTCCTAATCCACCAAAATGGATCCAGGTGGGGCATAGCTGTCCGGACAGCTCAGAACAAGACCTGACAAGACACCTGACTGGATGGTTCCAAAGAGAGAAGAGAGTCTGATGCCTGTCTGAGCTCCCCAGTCAAAAGTTTTGTGGCCTGGCTGCCAGGCCAGGGAATGCAGAGATCACAGATGCTAACAAGGATGCTAGGGTTTCTGACAGGCGCCCCTAAGGTAAAAGACATGGCATACACAAACAACACATAATGCACAACAGACAAGTGACACGAGACACACCGGGACTGCTCTGCCCTGCACACCGCAGCACTGGGATCAAAAGTGAGACGTGGCTTCTATGGGGCCTAAGGGGCCACTTCATGAACACCCCCCACCTCCAAATCGGACTCAAAAACCCCTCCCAGTAATTCCCAAACCAGCACCATGCCTTCATCCCCTCTGTGGGTCACAGCCCTCTACTTATCTCTCACACATCTGGGGATGCCAGTCCGTCTCAGGTGCAGAGAAAGGCCACCTCGTCAGCTGGGAAGGTCCTGCTGGCACCGGGCTGGTGTCTCTCAGATAGCTAGATTAAAGAGAACCAAACATCAGTGCCTGACCTTGGCACCGCATCGGCCAAAACCCCACCACTCTGCTACTCACCGCGCTCCTAAGAAGGCCCGGCACCTCCTAACCCTGACCCTCTGCCACACCTGGAATGCATCTGCACCTGAAAGAAAGTTAGAACATATGTCAAACACCACCAGGATAACTCAAAAGCTGCAAACACCTTATGTCAGTCTAGGAAGAGCATCTAGAGCTCAAGTACATCCCACATTACTAATTCCAACTCCCCAGGGCTTGTCCTATTGCAGCAGGCCTGGCGGCAGGGCAGAACAGCTCCGGCACAAATATGTGCAGACACCCGTGACACGGAACGTGACAAACAGGGGAACGAGAACCACGAGACATCATGCTTGTTTTGAGGGCCTCTAAGGGGAGAAGGCAAAAGGCATGCCAAAGACACACTAGTAAACACGGCACAGTGGACAACATGACACAGACCGGAGCTGTTCTGCGCTGCCCGCCTGAAAGCTGCCATCAAAAGTAGAGCCTCTCCCTTTAGCTGTCCTAAGAGGCCCTTGGACAAGATTGCATTCCCCTCTGCTCATTTTTAAATTTGGCCCAAGAACTCCAAATCTGCTACTCTCCCATCTCCAGGCAGTGGCCCCCGACTTATCTTTTCAATCATGGGTGATGGGAATCCATGTTGCACCTGAAATAAGTCTGCCTCCGAGGGCCTCGTAAGGGCCTGCGTGCCTCTCGGTCAGCTACAATAAAGAAAACCAAAAGCAAAGTGCGAGTCCAGAGTTATGTGGGCCAAATCCCAGCAAGGCAGCTACTTGCCCTCTCCTGAGTGGGCCTGGCTCCCTCAGGCTCCAGCTTCATCCTGACTCCAAGGCTGCGGCCTTTATTGAGAATGGCAACTGGGTTAAACAAAGGGAATGTTGAATGGCATTCCTGTGACTGCAGTGGATGACCTTGTGTGAGAAAGACAGGAAAATGCCGCTGCTATGCTTCTGAAAACCTTGGGTGGGGGAGCCCTGAAATAAACACCCTTTCACACCCTGCTGCCTACAAACACCCCCCCCCAAGAACTCCCAACTGGATACCTACTCACCCTCACTTCACCTACTCTCAATTCTCAAATCCCCTGAAGCCCCAATCGCACGCATCTTCTTGGACACAGGGACGATCCCTCTTATGACATGATTAATCTGCTGAAAAATGTACTGGAGTTGACACACCCTGGAATCTGTGAAAGCTACCCTCCTACTAAAAACAATGGAAGAAAAAAAAAAAAAAAACCAAACACAAGAACAAAACCAGAAACTACAAACGTACTTTACCCCCCCAAAACACGAAACTCAAAACCACAAACCTAAATACTCCCTGTATTCCATGGCATTTTCTTCACTGTATTTCCCAAGCCTCTGTTACTTTAGATGCCCAGAAACACCTGCTGAAAATGAGCTGAGATAAGCTAAAAGAGACTCTTCACTGAAATGAGAGGAGAGCTCTTACCCCAGCAGTTCCCAGGGAGGGAATGAAGGCCCCCAACCAAGGCTGGGGTTAATATACCCCTGATAGTGCCCGCCTCTCGTTCCCATGATGCCCTGGAAAAGGGAGGGGACTAATCCCACCGGGTATAAAAGCCCTCAGAAGAGCTGCAGCAGTTTAGCTCCTCTGACTCAGATTCAAGAGGAGCAAAAGGCTTGTTAAAGAAGAAAGCTCTTCATAGAAAAAATAGTGCTTTCCATTTTCACAGTGACTACTGGCAGCAGAAGAACAGAAAACTGGTAAGACATTAAACTTTTTCTTAAGGTTACATAGATAGATACATTGGGTGATATGCTGCTGCCTTACATAATTAGTCTTTGGTAATTGCTAAGTAGAACATCATGTAGGACAAAGTAGGGTGGAGAAGAATGATAATGACGTAAATAGTCTAAGTCTCATTGGGACTCCTAATTAGGCCTAACTGCATTAGAAATAAAAATGAGGAAAAAAAACCTCCTGGGTGGCTTATGTGTTAAGTACACGCCGGGCTTGCTCTTCTCTAAGATACCTGCTCCAAAGGCACGGAAAAAAAGTGGCCAGAAATGAATACTTAAATCCTAAAAATGCTGAAAAAGACACAGCTTTCTTCAAGTGAACCCATAAAAATTAGACAGCGGGGCAGTTAGGTCCACTGAAACTGATAACATGACAAATAAACTGATTCTACCCTATAATTCGTTCTCCAAAAATATTGTGAAACGAAGGGTTCTCCTCAATTTAAATCCCTCAAGCAATGAAAAAACAGATTTTTTTCTGTCAATCAAAACCCTTAACAATGAGGGACAGCTGGGGAAGGTTTGCAGGAGGCATTTAAGACTCACAAAGCCACCTGACTTTGGGGTGGTGACGGCTTGTGTCTGTGAGACGTCTGGCGCGAGGCACGTTTTTCAGCAAGCGGCCGGCCCCTCTGGTCCGTAGACCTCTGAACACGGGTGCTGGCCCTTTTCCCTAGCAATGACAGCTAACTAACTCAGGTTCGAGATGGCAATTTGCATGAGGCACTTGGCACTACCAAAGTACCTTGAGGTGTCCCTGGTGCCAGCTGGAATCTGGAAGGCATGCTTCACAAAATAGAATTTCAGCAGACACCGCACCGCTCCGGGCTACAGGCCCGTGAACGCAAACACTGGCCCTTTCCCCTGGCAAACGAAACTCACCTGCCCGGGTTGGTTCAGAGGAGGCGCTTGGGACTGACTACGCGGCCTGATTTTGCAGAGGTGCTGGGGTGGGCTTGAGAGGCATCCTGTGCCATGCGAAATATGAGGAGCCGGCTGGGCACTCGTGGCGGCTGAGTCCTTACCAAAAATGCCACCCCGTTTCCTAGGTAAACAAAACTAACCGTTCCGGGTTCCTGGTGTCCCTTTGCAGGAGGCACCAGTTATTGTTAATGCAGCCTGAGTGTTCACTACTGCCGGCTTGGGTCTGCAAGGCATCTGGTGCAATGCAGAATTTTAGGAGCCAAACAGCCGCTCCAGGCCGCGGGCACCCAAACACCAAAGCAAGGTCTTTTCCCTGGAAAGAAAATGCAACAGACTACGTTCCTGATGGCAGATTGCAGGAGCGCCTTAAGACGCTCAAACCAGCCTGACCTGCAAGTTGTGCCAGCTTACGACCTGGAAGCATCCTGTGCAATAGGGAATTTCAACAGGCAGCGGAACACGCTGGGCCTGAGGCGCCTGAAAAAAAATGCTGACCCGTTGCCCTGGGAAACAACGCTCAACGGCGCAGGGTCCTGATGGCAGACTCCGGGAGACGCTGGGCGCTGTCAAAGTAGCCTGACTTTGCAGTGGTGGCAGCTAGAGTCCGGGAGGCAACCTCTGCAATGCAGAAGTTCAGCAGGCGATGGGCCTCTCCGGACAACAGGCCCCTCAACACGGAGACCGGCCTTTTCCCCTATCAATCCACACTCACCGGATCACGTTCCAGATGGCAGATTACAGAAGCCACTTAGCGCTGTGAAACCAGCTAGAGTTGGAACTGATTCCACCTGAGGTCTAGGGGGCACCTGCGCAAGGCAAAAGGTGAGTAGGCGGACGGCCCCTAGGACCTGAACACAATAGGCAGCCCTTTACACAGGGAAGTGTAACTCACCGGCCGAGGTTCCTGATGGCAGATGGCAGGAGACGCGTGCTGAAGAAAAAGCAGCTGGAGTTGGAACTCGTGCCACCTTGGCTCGAAGAGGCATATTTGGCAATACAGAAATTTCAGCAGGCAGCCAGCAACTCCGGGCAAGGCCTCCTGAACACCAATGCTGGCCCTTTCCCAGAAGAAGACAACTCAGCATCCCAGGTTCCTGATGGAATATTGCTGGAGCCATTTGGGACCCTCAAACGAGACTGACTGTACGGTGGTGGCAGCTTGGGTCTGGGAGCCATCCTGCGCAATGCAGAATTTTAGCCGGCTGATGGTCACGAAGGGCCCCTGGGCCCTGAATGTGAACACCAGCCCTTTTCTCAGGTAAGCGTGACTCAGCTGCCAGGTTCCTGATGGGAGATAGGAGACACGTGCCGAGGCCAAAGCAGCTAGTATTGGGACGGGGGCCAACTGGGTCTGGGAGGCAGATTGGGAAATGCAGAAGTTCAGAAGGCAAACAGCCGGCCACTCCGGGCCAAACGCCCCTGAACACTAATACATACCCTTTTCCCAGGTAAAGAAAACCGAGCAACCCGGGTTCCTGATTTCAAATTGCTGGAGGCGCTTGGGAGTCTCAAACCGTCTCGACTCGGCACCTATGGCAACTTGTATCTGGGAGGCATCCTGCGCAATGCGGAATTTCGGGAGCTAGCCGTCCACTAAGGGCCCCCGGCCCCTGAACAGGAACGCCAGCCCATTTCTCAGGGAAGCGTTACTCAGCCACCCGGGTTCCGGATGGCAGATGGCAGGAGACACGTGCCGAGGGAAAAGGAGCTGGACTTGGAACTGGTGCCGGCTTGGGTCTGGGAGGCACATTTGGCAATGCAGAATTTCAGCAGGCAGTCAGCCGCTCGAGGCAAGGCCTCCTGAACAACGCCAGCCCTGTCCCAGAAGAAGAAAACTCAGCAGCCCAGGTTCCTGATGGAATATTGCTGGAGCTATTTGGGACCCTCAAACCAGCCTGACTAGGCGGCGGTGGCAGCTTGGGTCCGGGAGGGATCCTGTGCAATACAGAATTTCACCAGACAGCCGTCCACAAAGGGCCCCTGCGCCCTGGACACAAATGCCACCCGTTACCCCAGGTAAGTGTAACTCACCAGCTCGGGTTCTTCATGGAAGATTGCTGGGGACATTCTGAACCTTCAAACCAGCCTGACTTTGCGGTGCAGGCAGCTAGGGTCTGGGAGGCATACTGTGCGATGCAGAATTTCAGATGGCAGACAGCCAGCCCCTCTGGACCAGAGGCTCCTAAACACTAGTGCTGTCCCTTTTCCCAGGTAAGCAAAACTCAGCCCCCCAGGTTCCTTGTTGCAGATTAGTGGAGGCACTTGGGACTCTCAAATGAGCTCGACGCGAGTGAGGTGGCAGCTTTGGTCGGGGAGGCATCCTGAGCAATGCAGAACTTCAGCAGGCAGACAGCCGGCCGCTCCGGGCCACGGGATCCTTAAAATTAGTCCTGTCCCTTTTCCCAGATAAGGAAAACTCAGCCACCCAAGTTCCTGGTGGCATATTGTTCGAGGCGCTTGGGACTCTCAAAAAGATCAACTAGGCACAGGTGGCAGCTTGGGGCTGGGACGCATCCAGACCAATGCAGAATTTCAGGACACAGCAGGCCACTAAGGGCCCGGGACACCAATGCTGCCCATTACACAGGGAAGTGTAACTCAGCAGCTCAGGTTCCTGAAGGAAGATTGCTGGAGCCACTTGAGACTCCCAAACCAGCTTGACTTTGCGGTGGTGGCAGCTGGGGTGCGGGAGGCATCCTGCCCAATGCGGAATTTCACCAGGCGGCCGGCCGCTAAGGGCCCCTGGGCACTGGACAAAAATGCCGCCCATTACGCAGGGAAATGTAACCCAACCACCCGGGTTCCTGATGGCAGATGGCAGGAGACACGTGCCGAGGACAAAGCAGCTGGAGCTGGAACTGGTGCCGGCTTCGGTCTGGGAGGCACGTTTGGCAAAGCAGAAATATCAGCAGGCAGCCAGCCAATCTAGTCAGGGCCTCCTGAACACAAATGCCAGCCCTGTCCCAGAAGAAGAAAACTCAGCACCCCAAGTTGCTGATGGGAGATTGCTGAAGCCATTTGGGAGCCTCAAAGCCTCCTCACTCTGCAGCGGTGGCAGCTTGGGTCAGGGTGGCATCCTGCGTAATGCAGAAATTCAGCACACAGCAGGTCACTAATGGCCCCTGGGCCCTGAAAAAAGATGCTGCCCTTTACACAGGGAAGTGTAACTCACCAGCTCAGGTTCTTGATGGCAGATTTCTGGGGCCATTTGGGACCCTCAAACCAGCCTGACTCTGCGGTGGAGGCACCTTGGTCCGGCAGGCATCCTGCGCAATGCGGAATTTCAGCAGGCAGACAGCCACTCCAGGCAAGACCTCCGGAACACCACTGCCAGCCCTTTCCCAGAAGAAGAAAACTCAGCAGCCCAGGTTCCTGATGGCATATTGCTATAGGAGCTTGGGAGTCTCAAACAAGTTCGACTCAGGTGAGGTGGCAGCCTGGGTCTGGGAGGGATCCTGCGCATTGCAGAATTTCAGAATGCAACCGGCCACTAAAGGCCCCTGGGCCCTGTATACCAATAATGCCCTTTACACAGGGAAGTGGAACTCACCAGCTCCGGTTCCAGATGTCAGATTGGTGGAGCCATTTGGGACCCTCAAACCAGCCTGACTTTGCGGTGGTGGCAGCTTGGGTCTGGGAGGCATCCTGTGCAATGTGAAATTTCAGCAGACATCCGGCCACTCCTGTCCCCAGCCTCCTGAAGACACATGCTGACCCTTTACCCAGGTGAGCAAAACTCAACCCCCAAGTTCCTGGTGGCAGATTGGTGGAGGCGCTTGGGACTCTCAAACGAGCTCGACTCGGCTGAGGTGGCAGCTTGGGTCTGGGAGGCATCCTGCGCAATGCGGAATTTCAGAAAGCAGTCGGCCACTAAGGACCCCTGGGCCCTGAAAACCAAAGCCGCCCTTTAGATAGGGAAGTGTAACTCACCAGCTCAGGTTCCTGATGTCAGATTGGTGGAGCCATTTGAGACCCTCAAACCAGCCTGACTTTGCGGTGGTGGCAGCTTGGGTCTGGGAGGCATCCTGCGCAATGTGAAATTTCAGCAGACAGCTGGCCACACCGGTCCACAGGCTCCTTAACACTACTGCTGACCCTTTACCCAGGTCAGCAAAACTCACCCCCCAGGTTCCTGGTTCCAGATTGCTGGAGCCGCTTTTGACTCTCAAACGAGTTCGACTCGGCTGAGGTAGCAGCTTGGGTCTTGGAGGCATCCTGCGCAAGGTGCAATTTCACAAGGCAGTCAGCCACTAAGGCCCCTGGGCCCTGAAAACCAAAGCCGCTCTTTAGACAGGGAAGTGTAACTCTCCAGCTCAGGTTCCTGATGTCAGATTGCTGGAGCCATTTGGGACCCTCAAACCAGCCTGACCTTGCGGTGATGGCAGCTTGGGCCCGGGAGGAATCCTGCACAATGTGAAATTTCAGCAGACAGCTGGCCACACCGGTCCACAGGCTCCTTAACACTACTGCTGACCCTTTACCCAGGTGAGCAAAACTCAACCCCCAAGTTCCTGGTGGCAGATTGGTGGAGGCGCTTGGGACTCTCAAACCAGCTCGACTCGGCTGAGGTGGCAGCTTGGGTCTGGGAGGCATCCTGCGCAATGCGGAATTTCAGAAAGCAGTCGGCCACTAAGGACCCCTGGGCCCTGAAAACCAAAGCCGCCCTTAAGACAGGGAAGTGTAACTCACCAGCTCAGGTTCCTGATGTCAGATTGGTGGAGCCATTTGAGACCCTCAAACCAGCCTGACTTTGCGGTGGTGGCAGCTTGGGTCTGGGAGGCATCCTGCGCAATGTGAAATTTCAGCAGACAGCTGGCCACACCGGTCCACAGGCTCCTTAACACTACTGCTGACCCTTTACCCAGGTCAGCAAAACTCACCCCCCAGGTTCCTGGTTCCAGATTGCTGGAGCCGCTTTTGACTCTCAAACGAGTTCGACTCGGCTGAGGTAGCAGCTTGGGTCTTGGAGGCATCCTGCGCAAGGTGCAATTTCACAAGGCAGTCAGCCACTAAGGCCCCTGGGCCCTGAAAACCAAAGCCGCTCTTTAGACAGGGAAGTGTAACTCTCCAGCTCAGGTTCCTGATGTCAGATTGCTGGAGCCATTTGGGACCCTCAAACCAGCCTGACCTTGCGGTGACGGCAGCTTGGGCCTGGGAGGAATCCTGCACAATGTGAAATTTCAGCAGACAGCTGGCCACACCGGTCCACAGGCTCCTTAACACTACTGCTGACCCTTTCCCCAGGTCAGCACAACTCACCCCCCAGGTTCCTTGTTGCAGATTGGTGAAGGAGCTTGGGACTCTCAAACAAGCTCGACTCAGGTGAGGTGGCAGCTTGGGACTGGGAGGCTTCCTGGACAATGCAGAATTTCAGCAGACAGCCCGTCACTAAGGGCCCCTGGGCCCTAAAAACCAATGCCGCCCTTTACACAGGGAAGTGTAACTCACCAGCTCAGGTTCCTGATGGCAGATTGCTGGGGCCATTGGGGATCCTTAAACCAGCCTGACTTTGCGGTGGTGGCAGCTTGGGTCTGGGAGGCTTCCTGCACCATGTTAAATTTCCCCAGGCAACCGCCCACTCCCGTCCCCAGGCTCCTGAACACTAATGCTGACCCTTTCCCCCAGGTAAGCAAAACTCAGACGCCCAGGTTCCTTGTTGCAGATTGCTGGTGGTGCTAGGGACTCTCAAATGAGCTCGACTTGGCTGAGGTGGCAGCTTACGTCTGGGAGGCATCCTGTGCAATGCGGTATTTTAGAAGGCACACAGACAGCCACTTCAGCCCACAGGCTCTTTAAAAGTAATGATGACCCTTGCCCCAGCTAAGCAAAACTCAGGCCCCCAGGTTCCTTGTTGCAGATTGGTGGAGGCGTTTGGGACTCTCAAACAAACTCGACTCGGCTGAGGTGGCAGCTTCGGTCTGGGAGGCATCCTGCGCAATGCGGAATTTCAGCAGACAGCCGGCCGCTACGGGCCCCTGGGCACTGGACACAAATGCCGCCCATTGCACAAGGAAGTGTAACTCATCTTCCAGGTTCCTGATGGCAGATGGCAGGAGACAGGTGCCGAGGCAAAAGCACCTGCAGTTACCACTGGGGCCAGCTTGAGTCTGGGAGGCACATTTGGCAATGCAGAATTTGAGCAGACAGCCAGCCGCTTCAGCTGAGGACTCCTTAACACCAATGCCAGCCCTTTCCAAGAAAAAGAAAACTCAGACGCCCAGGTTCCTGATGGAAGACTGCTGGATCCATTTGGGACCCTCAAACCAGCCGGACTTTGTGGTGGTGGCAGCTTGGGTTGAGAAGGCATCCTGCGCAATGTGAAATTTCAGCAGACAGCCAGCCACTCCTGTCCCCAGCCTCCCGAAGACACATGCTGACCCTTTGCCCAGGTAAGCAAAACACAGCCCCCCAGGTTCCTTATTTCAGATTGGTGGAGGCGCTTGGGACTCTCAAACGAGTTCGACTCCGCTTAGGTGGCAGCTTGGGTCTGGGAGGCATCCTGCGCAATGTTAAATTTCAGCAGACAGCTGGCCACACCGGTCCACAGGCTCCTAAACACTACTGCTGACCCTTTCCCCAGGTCAGCACAACTCACCCCCCAGGGTCCTTGTTGCAGATTGGTGATGGAGCTTGGGACTCTCAAACAAGCTCGACTCAGGTGAGGTGGCAGCTTGGGACTGGGAGGCTTCCTGGACAATACAGAATTTCAGCAGAGCCGGTCACTAAGGGCCCCTGGGCCCTAAAAACCAATGCCGCACTTTACACAGGGAAGTGTAACTCACCAGCTCACGTTCCTGATGGCAGATTGCTGGGGCCATTGGGGATCCTTAAACCAGCCTGACTTTGCGGTGGTGGCAGCTTGGGTCTGGGAGGCATCCTGCACCATGTTAAATTTCAGCAGGCAGCCGCCCACTCCCATCCCCAGGCTCCTGAAAACTAATGCTGACCCTTTCCCCCAGGTAAGCAAAACTCAGACGCCCAGGTTCCTTGTTGCAGATTGCTGGTGGTGCTAGGGACTCTCAAATGAGCTCGACTTGGCTGAGGTGGCAGCTTATGTCTGGGAGGCATCCGGTGCAATGCGGTATTTCAGAAGGCACACAGACAGCCACGCCAGCCCACAGGCTCTTTAAAAGTAATGATGACCCTTGCCCCAGCTAAGCAAAACTCAGGCCCCCAGGTTCCTTGTTGCAGATTGGTGGAGGCGTTTGGGACTCTCAAACAAACTCGACTCGGCTGAGGTGGCAGCTTCGGTCTGGGAGGCATCCTGCGCAATGCGGAAATTCAGCAGACAGTAGGCCGCTACGGGCCCCTGGGCACTGGACACAAATGCCGCCCATTGCACAAGGAAGTGTAACTCATCTTCCAGGTTCCTGATGGCAGATGGCAGGAGATAGGTGCCGAGGCAAAAGCACCTGCAGTTACCACTGGGGCCAGCTTGAGTCTGGGAGGCACATTTGGCAATGCAGAATTTGCGCAGACAGCCAGCTGCTTCAGCTGAGGACTCCTTAACACCAATGCCAACCCTTTCCAAGAAGAAGAAAACTCAGACGCCCAGGTTCCTGATGGAAGATTGCTGGAGCCATTTGGGACCCTCAAAGCAGCCTGACTCTGCGGTGGTGACAGCTTGGGTCTGGGAGGCATCCTGCACAATGCAGAATTTCAGCAGACAGCCAGCTGCTCCGGTCCCCAGGCTCCAGAACACTACTGCTGACCCTTTCCCCAGGAAAGCAAAAGCCAGCATCCCAAGTTCCTGGTGGCATATTGCTGGAGGAGCTTGCGACTCTCAAAATAGTTCGACTCAGGTGAGGTGGCAGCCTGGGTCTGGGAGGCATCCTGCGCAATGCGGAATTTCAGAAGGCAGCCGGCCACTAAGGGCCCCCGGGCCCTGTATACCAATACTGCCCTTTACACAGGGAAGTGTAACTCACCAGCTCCAGTTCCTGATGTCAGATTGCTGGAGCCATTTGGGACCCTCAAACCAGCCTTCCTTTTCGGTGGTGGCACCTTGGGTCTGGGAGGCATCCTGCGCAATGTGAAATTTCAACAGACAGCCGGCCACACCTGTCCCCAGGCTCCTGAAGACACATGCTGACCCTTTGCCCAGGTAACCAAAACTCAGCCCCCAGGTTCCTGGTGGCAGATTGCTCAAGGCGCTTGGAACTCTCAAATGAGCTCGACTCCGCTTAGGTGGCAGCTTGGGTCTGGGAGGCATCCTGCGCAATGTGAAATTTTAGCAGGCAGCCGGCCACTCCTCTCCCCAGGCTCCTGAAGACACATGCTGACCCTTTGCCCAGGTAAGCAAAACACAGCCCCCCAGGTTCCTTATTGCAGATTGGTGGTGGCGCTTGGGACTCTCAAACGAGCTCGACTCGGCTGAGGTGGCAACTTGGGTCTGGGAGGCATCCTGCGCAATGCGGAATTTCAGAAGGCAGTCGGCCACTAAGGGCCCCTGGGCCCTGAAAAACAGTGCTGCCCTGGACACAGGGAAGTGTAACTTACCTGCTCAGGTTCTTGATGGCAGATTTCTGGGGCCAGTTGAAACCTTCAAACCAGCCTGGCTCTGCGGTGGTGGCAGCTTGGGTCCAGCAGGCATCCAGTGCAATGTTAGATTTCAGCAGACAGCCGGCCACTCCTGTCCCCAGGCTCCTGAACACTAATGCTGACCCTTTCCACAGGTAAGCAAAACTCAGCCCCCCAGGTTCCTTGTTGCAGATTGGTGCAGGCGCTTGGGACTCTCAAACGAGCTCAACTCGGCTGAGGTGGCAGCTTGGGTCTCGGAGGCATCCTGCGCAATGTGAAATTTTAGCAGGCAGCCGGCCACTCCTGTCCCCAGGCTCCTGAAGACACATGCTGACCCTTTGCCCAGGTAACCAAAACACAGCCCCCCAGGTTCCTTATTGCAGATTGGTGGTGGCGCTTGGGACTCTCAAACGAGCTCGACTCGGCTGAGGTGGCAACTTGGGTCTGGGAGGCATCTTGCGCAATGCGGAATTTCAGAAGGCAGTCGGCCACTAAGGGCCCCTGGGCCCTGTACACAAATGCCGCCCTTGAGACAGGGAAGTGTAACTCACCAGCTCAGGTTCCTGATGGCCGATTGGTGAAGCCATTTCGGATCCTCAAACCAGCCTGACTTTGAGGTGGTGGCAGCTTGGGTCTGAGAGGCATCCTGCGCAATGGTGGACTTCAGCATGCAGACGGCCGTCCACTCCAGACCACAGGCCCCTGATCATTAGGGCGTACCCTTTCCCCACGTAAGCAAAAGTCAGCAGCCCAAGTTCCTGGTGGCAGATTGCTCAAGGCGCTTGGAACTCTCAAATGAGCTTGAGTCAGGTGAGGTGGCAGCTTGGGTCTGGGAGGCATCCTGCGCAATGTTAAATTCCAGCAGAAAGCCGGCCCCTCCAGTCCCCAGGCTTCTGAACACTAATGCTGACACTTTCCACAGGTAAGCAAAACTCAGCCCCCCGGGTTCCTTGTTGCACATTGCTGGTGGCGCTTGGGACTCTCAAAGAAGCTCGACTCAGCTGAGGTGGCAGTTTGGGTCTCGGAGGCGTCCTGTGCAATGCAGAAATTCAGCACAAAGCAGGTCAGTATGGGCCCTGGACACCAATGCTGCCCATTACACAGCAAAGCGTAACTCAGCTTGTCAGATTCCTGATGGCAGATGCCTGGAGAGAGGTGCCGAGGCAAAAGCACCTGGAGTTGCCGCTTGTGCCAGCTGGGGTGTGGGAGGCACATTTCGCAATACAGAATTTGAGCAGGCAGCCAGCCGCTTCATGGCCTCCTTAGCACCACTGCCAGCCCTTCCCCAGTAGAAGAAAACTCAGCAGCCCAGATTCCTGATGGAAGATTGCTGGAGCCATTTGGGACCCTCAAACCAGCCGGACTTTGCGGTGGCGGCAGCTTAGGTTTGGGAGGCATCCTGTGCAAGGTGAAATTTCAGCAGACAGCTGGCCACACCTTTCCCCAGGCTCCTGAACACAACTGCTGACCCTTTCCCCAGGTAAGCAAAAGTCAGCAGCCCAAGTTCCTGGTGGCATATTGCTGGAGGTGCTTGGGACTCTCAAACAAGGTGAAGGCAGGGAACGCGGCAAAAAAACAGGGCCGACCCACGCCAAAAACTCCTCTGAAATAAATGCCGCAAAACAACCAGGAAGAAGAAAAAAAACCCTCCTGCCTCTAACCTCATAGGATAAAAAAGAAAACAAAAACCAAAACCGAGTAAGTTCTTTTAAGAAATATTTAAATATTTTTACGAATATTTTTCATAATAATACTCACCTTTTTATTTACAATGTATATTGATGTATACTGTCTATTTATACATTTTATTTATAAATAAATTTATATTCTATATTACATCTATCCCTAATACCTAAATGTATTGATTTATTTTTATACATATTTTTACGTTGTAAGTGTTACAAAAGTAAAAATGCTAACAAAAATATATACTTACTTTCTTTAAAAAAATTACTCTGCCTCTACCCATATAAAAGCCAAAAAGAACCCCTTAAATTTATGTGTATTTAATTTTTTTAAAAATTATGTTTATTATATTTATATCCAAATTTATATTCACAATGTATATTGGTGTGTATAATGTTTAACTTTTCATTTTTAATGTCCGATTACTTTATAAATTTATTTTCTATTTTACATCTGTTAGTATTCCTTATATTTATTTATATATTTTTATTAATATCTTCATATATTTATTATTTATTTGTGTTAGGATTTTTACTTCTGTAACACTTTGAATTTTGAAAAATATTGAAATTCAGTTTAAAAAAAGGGGTTCTTTTTGGCTTTAATTTGAGACAGGATTTTTTTTTAATAATCTTTTTTTCAGGCTCATATTCACTTGTACATTTAAAATGTATACTAATGTATACTCTTATTTGTATTCTCCATTACATCTCTTCCTGATATTTATATTTACTTAAATAATCAAGATATATATTTCTCAATATTGATATATTTGATATTTCTATGTATATTTATAACAGTAATATCCATATTCATATTATTTATAATAAAAACCCTGCCTCTAACCCAGTAAGAACCAAAAAAAACCCCAACCCTTTCTTTTAAAAGATATTTAAATCTATATCCTTATGTTTTCATATTTATATTCACATTTGTATTTACAATGTATACTAATGTATATTGCTTACTTATACATTTATCTTTATCAATGTCAATTTATAAATAAATTTATATTCTATATTACATCTACTCCAAGCACTTATTTATATATTTTATACATATTTTGATATATTGATTATGTATTCCTGTGTCAAGATTTGTACTTCTGTAACACTTATGTTATTTAAAATAAAACCCCTGCCTCTACTGAAATGAAAGCCAAAAAATTCCCTTTCCTTTAAAATATATTTACATATTTTTATATTTTTATTCCCATTTATAATTTATATTGCCATATAATGTTATTTATATTCTATATTACAAATCTGCATTTTACTTACTTATATTTATATTTTAGTTAAGATTCTCTTTATATAATTATTATATATTTCAAATTGCTGAACTATGAATATAAAGATTCACATTTTTATAATACTTATATTATTTAAAATGAAACTCCTGCCTATAACCAAATAAAAACCAAGGACACCCCTTTATTTAAACAATAGTTAAAATTCTATTCACATCTACAAATTTAATTTATTATACTTATAGATGTGATAGATTAGAGAGAATACCTTTTAATAAAAAAATAATAGATCTATTATTTTTATAATATGTATTTCTTTTACTTATATTTATTCATATTAAATGTTTATAGATATATAAATATGTAATTTATATACCGATATCTGGATTTCTACTTTTATATTATTTCTATTTATATTATTTATAAAAAAAAAACAGCCTATAACCTAAAAAAACCCCAAAAAATCTCCAATTTATTTTAACATTTTTATATTTACATTCTATATATATATATCTTTGTTTATATATATAATAGATTATATAATATATGGTATATAATTGTAACATAGTATATATCAATTAGTTTTACGTATTTATCTATTTGATTGCTAGATTTCTTTACCACTGTAATGTTATATTTATTTTTAAATTTATATTTATTTCTATTTTCATCTATATATTAGACCATATAAATTCATTAACCTGTCACATCAGAGCCATAAAAATACTGTACCTTGGTCAGCAGCAGTACGCAGCACAAGCTCATCCCATCGCAGCACAGCAAAATAAAACCTATTTCTATTACTAACAGAACAAACATCCCACAACATTGAACCCCAATAAAAACTGAAATAAACCAAACTGTAAATAACTGATAGTGGGATTTGAAAGTAGCCCTAAACCTCCGCACATTCTCATCATAAACTGCCTCCTACACCAATATCTCAAACACCCAAATACACCTTGAAAATGACACAGCTGCTAATAAAAACGCCCAGTAAAAATTCAAGCAAAGCAACTCACTACACTCAAAACTGTACAACTGACCCTAAACATTACTAAAAAAAAACCTCTACCTTTATGCACAAATAATAACATATAATCTATAAAAGCTATTTGACAAAATTAAAAAAATATTAAAACCATGAAAATAAAAAATCTAAATTATTAAAATACTAAAAAATACCACGAACTAAATTAAAAAAATATTGCCTATAACACCCCACCATATAAATGCCCCTGTCCCAAAAAATATAAATAAAAAAAACTATCAAACCAGAAAGAAATCAGAACTTAGGAACACCAAAACCATAGCGTCCAAAAAGTCACACCACATCCCTTATCATACACCAACTACAAACAACATAAAACAATACAACGAGTTCTTAAAAACCACCTTAAAACCACTACATTGAAAAACATTTCAAAAATTAAAAACTGCATTTAACAAAAGCCCTCTAATAAATTCACACCCAAAACTCCAGCAGCCCAGCTGGCCCTACCAAAGCTCTAGGTTTATACATACAGTAAACAAAACCAAAATCGCAGTAATACCTATCAGAAGTCTATGAAAGAAACCTATTGAAATTACTCCTACCTCAAATACAAACCAACCCATCCAAAGTCAGCTTCACTCAAAAAACAATCTACACAGAGTTAATAACAGCAAGAAATAGAACAACACACCATATACGACCAATTAATATAATAGTTTAAAAAACAAAAAGAAAAAAAAGTGTTTTTTTTTCTTCACTAACTTCTTTTATTAGCTAGAACAAAGGCTTTTGCCAGGACTGTAACAACAACTCCTTCTTCTTCTGAAAGGTCCCTTCTCATTCCCAAATTCCTTACAACTTCGGAGTTTAAATCCAAGCAAAAAAGCAAAATTCGTGCACTTGTACGTTCGATGCTACTGTCAGATTCTCTGTTTCCCTCCACATCTTCTTACATTTTCAGTCTTCACGCTGTCCTGCCGTGATGAGTTGACAAAAGATTTTGGTAAATGTTAAGAGAGGATTTCCCTCCCTCCCCAGAACTGGGTTCCTCAGCGCATTTCACTCAATCCCAAACCGGCAATGATGCACGCTCACCTGAAACAGGGGAATAAATCTGTAAAGGTCACTAAATAAATAAAAGCGCATCCCCATTGTTCCAGCACTCAGCAGCCCATGCGGCCAAGGTCAGAGCTCTCTGCTCACCGAGGACACAGCAACCAGCACGGACCTTTCTCCCACTGTCCAGCACAGACCTGCAAAGGCAGAGGGGAGTTTACAGAGACCGGGACGCGGCGGGACGGGACGGGACGGGCGCCCGGCCCGACCTTCCAAAGCTGTCGGCAGCGAGGGCGGGGAGCGCCACGGCCCCGCTCCGCCGCCTGCCCGGGGCCGCCCCGCCGGGATTGTCCGGCCCGCGGTCGCTCCCAGAGCCTGGAGCGGGGCGGGCGCGGGCTCGGGGGCTGCCGCCCTGTTCCGATGCCGCTCGCCTGCCCCCGTCCGCTGCCCCGGAGCGCTACGACCGCACCTCCGCCGCCCGCCGAAACCGGTCCCGCCGGGCCCCCCCCGCCGCGGCCATTCTTCTCGGCCATCGCGTCCCTTTGCACTCCCGAATGTCCTTCCCCCGTCCCCGCCATTTACAGACCCTGGCCCGACCACCGCAAGCTCCCGCCCCTCGCCCTTCCCTCGCTCGGCAGCGGCGTCCTTGCCCCGCCCCCGGCACTCAGCGGCGAGGGGCAGGGCGCTGGCTCGGGGGATGCGATCCCGCTCTGTGGCCACAGGGGGGCAGATTTACAGGGGTGTGCGATTTCCCCGCCCATTTCGCCGCCATCCTGAGAAGGTCAAAGAAAGTCCGCAACATTCACGACGTGCCCTTCCCAAGCTGGCGAGTGAAAGAGGACCCTCGGAAGAGATAGGCGATTAGGCAGATGCCTGTCAGCAACCCGCCTAAATACGGACGCCCGCAGCGCTGCTGACCACATAGTCCGTGTCTTAGACACTAAAAATGCCACATGAAAAGCCGTCGGGGCCGCCCTGGCGTCGGTGTTCCATGCAGGCAGCCGATTAGACCGAGCCGGGTCCTCGACTTCCCAGCCCTTGTCGCCGCCATCTTGAGAAGGTCAAGAAAAACTCCGTGACATCCGCAACTCGCCACTCCCAACATGGCGGGCTCTCGGCTGCCTGGCGGCTGAGAGCTGCAGTACCGCGCTCTGCCCACAAAGCGGCAGCACTGCCGCCCGCCCCAGCCAGGGGCGCAGCGCGCCTCAGGGCTGCGGGCAGAGAAGGCGGCAAAAAATAACAGGGGCGACCCCCAACAAAAACTGCTCTGAAATAAATGCCAAAAACCTGCCTCTTACCCGACCAGAACCAAACAAGCCCCCTTGATTTAAAGCCATGTTTACATAATATAAATAAGAAAAATAGAAATATAAAATTTCACATGCATCTTTACAGTGGACATTGATGTAGCATGTAATTTATATAACATATTCTGTCTGTTCCTATTATTTATATTTACTTATATTTTCTGGTTTGATAAATATCTTTCTATATCGATTGTATATTTCTATGTTTGAAATTACATTTCTATCATGCTTTTATTGTTTAAAATAAAAATCCCATCCTAACTAAAGAAATAAAAAGCTCTATTCTTTTAAACTATATTGAACTGTTTTTATATTTATAGCTTGCATGACTAATATAATGCTTAAATATAAACATAAATGTGAATATAATAATATATAATATGTATCCTATTCACATAATATAAGAAAAAATAAGTTAAAAAAGAATTAATCTGTAAGTTGTAGCAGTAGATATGGTACATATTTTTAATTTTTATATTAACTTTTAGCTATTTATTGTCTATTTCTATACTTAGATTTCTAGCTTTATATTATTTGTATTCATAATTTTTATACTAAAACACTTGCTTTTGCCAAATAAAAAACAAAATCCCCCTTTATTTTAAACTACTTAAAAAAACATACAGTATATCAATATGGTGTAATATATAACAAACTATATAAATAAGATACGATACACATAAATAATCTATTTTATATCAATATCCTATAATACACTATAATAAGATATATGCAGTATTACGGATTGTGTTGATTTATGTTATTTTATATTTTATATAAAGAATTGTTAAATTATTTATCTGCATATATTTGAAACACATTTCTATATTTATACTTTGGTTGCGATTTTTTCTGGGTGTTTTCTGGGTCTTTTCTTGCCCTTGTTGGAATTTTCTTCTGGGTTTTTTTCTGGGTTTTTTCTTGCCCACCTTCAGGGTTTTTTCCTGTTTTTTTCTGGTTTTTTTTCTTGCCCATTTTCAGGTTTTTCTCTAGGTTTCTTCTTGCCCAGCATCGGGGTATTTTTCTGGGTTTTTTCTCACCCATCTTGGGGTTTTTTCCTGGGTTTTTTCTTGCCTATCTTCGTCTGTTTTTCTGGGTTTTAAGCCAACATAGGTACATACCATGTCAGAACATACAATGTAACCCAGCTGGGGATTTTTTATTCTAAATTTAACAATGAGTTGCAAAACCTGGAAAGCACAAGTCACACACACAAGCTTAAATCCAGTCAGCATGTGCTCACACATGCAGAGACGAGCAGACACAGACACAGTCACATGCTCTCACACACGCTCACACACTCTTTCCATTTACACGCTCACTGCATCCCTTACTCGAGACGCAGAAGAAAGTGCTGTAACACATCTTCTGGCTGCTGCTCCCTGACGTCAAATGGTAGATTCTGGGGAAATCAGCAGGCTCGGGGACCTGTGAGATGACAGGAAGGGTCAATGAGTGGCTATCTGACAGCCAGGACTTGTCCCCGCTCGGGACCGATAAATTTTGTACCCAAAATCCCATAGAACACAGATGACCAGTAAAATTTTGATAAATGTTCTACCTAACTGTGACTACGTGCCAGGGCAGGGCAGCTCCGATCATAAATGGCACAATGTAAGTACACACAATATATAAGCTGAGGAAAACAGTGCAAGTGTACACAGGGTGTAAGCATACACCATATAAGGCGACACACTTACATGCTGTGTAAGTACACACGTGTACAAGTCAAGATAGGTACATACAATACAAGCCAGGACTTGATATAACTCTCTGCAAGATGAATTCTTGAACCCTATACCCTTTGAGAAGATGGAACCTCCAGCACTACTGTAGTCATCTCAGGAGGTGCATCTGAAAAAAAAGTTAGGAAAGGAGGCAGACAGTTGAAGGATAACTTAAGAGCTCCAGAAATCATTTGTCCATCGACAAATCCCATCTAGAGCCCAAGTACACCCCACATTACAAATTCCAACTCCCCATGGTTTGTCCTACTGAAGCACGCCATGCAGCAGGGCAGAACAGCTCCGGCACAAACACCTGCAGACACCCGTGACACAGAACGTGACAAACAGGGGGACGTGAAACACGACACATCATGCTTGTGGTGGGGGCCTCGAGGGAAGAGGGCAAAAGGGACCCCAAAGACACACTAGGGAACACGGCACACCGGACAACACGACGCACACCGGAGCTGTTCTGCACTGCCCGCCTGAAAGCTGCCATCAAAAGTAGAGCCTCTCCCTTTAGCTGTCCTAAGAGGCCCTTGGACAAGATTGCCTTTCCCTCTGCTCATTTTTAAATCTGCCCCAAGAACTCCCAACCCACTATTCACTCATCTCCAGGCCATGGCCCCCGACTTATCTTTTGGATGATCGGTGACGTGGATCCACGTTGCACCTGAAATGAGTCTGCCTCCGAGGGCCTCATGAGTGCCGAGGAGCCTCTTGGTCAGCTACAATAAAGTAAACCGAAACCAAAGTGTGATCCAGAGTTACGCGGGCCAAATCCCTGCAAGTCAGCTACTTGCCCTTTCCTGAGTGTGCCTGGCTCCCTCAGGCTCCAGCTTCATCCTGATTCCAAGGCTGTGGCCTTCATTAGGGGTGGCACCTGGGTAAGAGAAAGGCAAAGTTAAATGGCATTGCTGTGAGTGCAGTGGATGACCTTGTGTGCTGTAACACACGGGAATGCCTCTGCTAGGCTTCTGAACAGCCTTGTGTGGGGGGGCCCTCAAATAAACAAATAAACACCCTTTCTCACCCTGCTGCCTGCAAACCCCCTCCCAAGAACTCCTAAATGGATACCTGATCACCCTCTCTCTCCCATGCACAACCCTCAACTCACCTGAAGCTTCAATCTCAAACATCATCCTTGACACTGGGCAGACCTCTCTTGCGACATGATCCATCTGCTGAAAAATTGTTGTTCTTGAGAGCTGAGCAATAAGAACCATTTCTCTCCACTGCTCACCTTGGCTGCTGGTATCCAGATTGACTTCCTAAAAAGAAAGACAAAGAACAGTGCTGTAACACAGTCACCATACACACTTCTGCTGCAGAGACAAATGGGGCCTCACCTGCTCGGGGCAATCCCCTCAACGGGATGGGGCCCTCTGGCACCGATTCAATCCATCTCAATCTGAAAAAAAAGGTAGGACAAGAGTCAAACTGTTGCAGGATAACTGAGGAGCTCCAGATATCCTGTGTCCATCTACAAATCCCACCTAGAGTCCAACTACACCCCACATTACACATTCCAAGTCCCCGGGCCCTCTCCTATCGCACCAGGCTGTGCGGCAGGGCAGAGCAGCTCCGGCACATACGTGTGCTGACACCTGTGAATCAGGACAGGCAGGACAGGACAGACAACAGGGACACAACAGGAACAGAAATCTCTTGGCAAGGAAAATGGCTGCAAGGACTGAAAGAATGCAAAAGGAGATGACTGAGTTCAAACTGACGGTCAGCTGATGAGGCTCAGAGAACCCTGGAGGAAGAAGATGCTAACTGAAGGATTTATTCCAAGAACAGCAAAGATCGATGCCTAGGAATCCTATGCTCAGAATCCTCTGCCTGCCCTCACATTCTTACAAGTCCTACTCCACCACAATGGATCCAGGTGGGGCACAGCTGTCCGTACAGCTCAGAACAAGACCTGACAAGACACCTGACTGGATGCTTCCAAAGAGAGAAGAGAGTCTGATGCCTGTCTGAGCTCCCCAGTCAAAAGTTCTGTGGCCTGGATGCCAGGCCAGGGAATGCAGTGATCACAGATGCTAACAAGGATGCCAAGGTTTATGACAGGCCCCCCTAAGGTAAAAGACATTGCATACACAAACAACACATAATGCACAACAGACACATGACACGAGACACACCGGGACTGCTCTGCCCTGCGCTCCTCAGCACTGGGATCAAAAGTGAGACGTGGCTTGTATGGGGCCTAAGGGGCCACTTCATGAACACCCCCCACCTCCAAATCGGACCCAAAAACCCCTGCCAGTAATTCCCAAACCAGCACCATGCCTTCATCCCCTCTGTGGGTCACAGCCCTCTACTTATCTCTCAGACATCTGGGGATGCCAGTCTGTCTCAGGTGCATAGAAAGGCCACCTCGTCAGCTGGGAAGGTCCTGCTGGCACCGGGCTGGTGTCTCTCAGACAGCTAGATTAAAGAGAACCAAACATCAGTGCCTGACCTTGGCACCGCATCGGCCAAAACCCCACCACTCTGCTACTCACCGCGCTCCTAAGAAGGCCCGGCACCTCCTAACCCTGACCCTCTGCCACACCTGGAATGCAGCTACACCTGAAAGAAAGCTAGAACATATGTCAAACACCACCAGGGTAACTCACAAGCTGCAAACACCTTATGTCAATCTAGGAAGAGCAGCTAGAGCCCAAGTACAGCCCACGTCACAAATTCCAACTCCCCATGGTTTGTCCTACTGAAGCACGCCATGCAGCAGGGCAGAACAGCTCCGGCACAAATACCTGCAGACACCCGTGACACAGAACGTGACAAACAGGGGGACGTGAAACACGACACATCATGCTTGTGGTGGGGGCCTCGAGGGAAGAGGGCAAAAGGGACCCCAAAGACACACTAGGGAACACGGCACACCGGACAACACGACGCACACCGGAGCTGTTCTGCACTGCCCGCCTGAAAGCTGCCATCAAAAGTAGAGCCTCTCCCTTTAGCTGTCCTAAGAGGCCCTTGGACAAGATTGCCTTTCCCTCTGCTCATTTTTAAATCTGCCCCAAGAACTCCCAACCCACTATTCACTCATCTCCAGGCCATGGCCCCCGACTTATCTTTTGGATGATCGGTGACGTGGATCCACGTTGCACCTGAAATGAGTCTGCCTCCGAGGGCCTCATGAGTGCCGAGGAGCCTCTTGGTCAGCTACAATAAAGTAAACCGAAACCAAAGTGTGATCCAGAGTTACGCGGGCCAAATCCCTGCAAGTCAGCTACTTGCCCTTTCCTGAGTGTGCCTGGCTCCCTCAGGCTCCAGCTTCATCCTGATTCCAAGGCTGTGGCCTTCATTAGGGGTGGCACCTGGGTAAGAGAAAGGCAAAGTTAAATGGCATTGCTGTGAGTGCAGTGGATGACCTTGTGTGCTGTAACACACGGGAATGCCTCTGCTAGGCTTCTGAACAGCCTTGTGTGGGGGGGCCCTCAAATAAACAAATAAACACCCTTTCTCACCCTGCTGCCTGCAAACCCCCTCCCAAGAACTCCTAAATGGATACCTGATCACCCTCTCTCTCCCATGCACAACCCTCAACTCACCTGAAGCTTCAATCTCAAACATCATCCTTGACACTGGGCAGACCTCTCTTGCGACATGATCCATCTGCTGAAAAATTGTTGTTCTTGAGAGCTGAGCAATAAGAACCATTTCTCTCCACTGCTCACCTTGGCTGCTGGTATCCAGATTGACTTCCTAAAAAGAAAGACAAAGAACAGTGCTGTAACACAGTCACCATACACACTTCTGCTGCAGAGACAAATGGGGCCTCACCTGCTCGGGGCAATCCCCTCAACGGGATGGGGCCCTCTGGCACCGATTCAATCCATCTCAATCTGAAAAAAAAGGTAGGACAAGAGTCAAACTGTTGCAGGATAACTGAGGAGCTCCAGATATCCTGTGTCCATCTACAAATCCCACCTAGAGTCCAACTACACCCCACATTACACATTCCAAGTCCCCGGGCCCTCTCCTATCGCACCAGGCTGTGCGGCAGGGCAGAGCAGCTCCGGCACATACGTGTGCTGACACCCGTGAATCAGGACAGGCAGGACAGGACAGACAACAGGGACACAACAGGAACAGAAATCTCTTGGCAAGGAAAATGGCTGCAAGGACTGAAAGAATGCAAAAGGAGATGACTGAGTTCAAACTGACGGTCAGCTGATGAGGCTCAGAGAACCCTGGAGGAAGAAGATGCTAACTGAAGGATTTATTCCAAGAACAGCAAAGATCGATGCCTAGGAATCCTATGCTCAGAATCCTCTGCCTGCCCTCACATTCTTACAAGTCCTACTCCACCACAATGGATCCAGGTGGGGCACAGCTGTCCGTACAGCTCAGAACAAGACCTGACAAGACACCTGACTGGATGCTTCCAAAGAGAGAAGAGAGTCTGATGCCTGTCTGAGCTCCCCAGTCAAAAGTTCTGTGGCCTGGATGCCAGGCCAGGGAATGCAGTGATCACAGATGCTAACAAGGATGCCAAGGTTTATGACAGGCCCCCCTAAGGTAAAAGACATTGCATACACAAACAACACATAATGCACAACAGACACATGACACGAGACACACCGGGACTGCTCTGCCCTGCGCTCCTCAGCACTGGGATCAAAAGTGAGACGTGGCTTGTATGGGGCCTAAGGGGCCACTTCATGAACACCCCCCACCTCCAAATCGGACCCAAAAACCCCTGCCAGTAATTCCCAAACCAGCACCATGCCTTCATCCCCTCTGTGGGTCACAGCCCTCTACTTATCTCTCAGACATCTGGGGATGCCAGTCTGTCTCAGGTGCATAGAAAGGCCACCTCGTCAGCTGGGAAGGTCCTGCTGGCACCGGGCTGGTGTCTCTCAAACAGCTAGATTAAAGAGAACCAAACATCAGTGCCTGACCTTGGCACCGCATCGGCCAAAACCCCACCACTCTGCTACTCACCGCGCTCCTAAGAAGGCCCGGCACCTCCTAACCCTGACCCTCTGCCACACCTGGAATGCAGCTACACCTGAAAGAAAGCTAGAACATATGTCAAACACCACCAGGGTAACTCACAAGCTGCAAACACCTTATGTCAATCTAGGAAGAGCAGCTAGAGCCCAAGTACAGCCCACGTCACAAATTCCAACTCCCCATGGTTTGTCCTACTGAAGCACGCCATGCAGCAGGGCAGAACAGCTCCGGCACAAATACCTGCAGACACCCGTGACACAGAACGTGACAAACAGGGGGACGTGAAACACGACACATCATGCTTGTGGTGGGGGCCTCGAGGGAAGAGGGCAAAAGGGACCCCAAAGACACACTAGGGAACACGGCACACCGGACAACACGACGCACACCGGAGCTGTTCTGCACTGCCCGCCTGAAAGCTGCCATCAAAAGTAGAGCCTCTCCCTTTAGCTGTCCTAAGAGGCCCTTGGACAAGATTGCCTTTCCCTCTGCTCATTTTTAAATCTGCCCCAAGAACTCCCAACCCACTATTCACTCATCTCCAGGCCATGGCCCCCGACTTATCTTTTGGATGATCGGTGACGTGGATCCACGTTGCACCTGAAATGAGTCTGCCTCCGAGGGCCTCATGAGTGCCGAGGAGCCTCTTGGTCAGCTACAATAAAGTAAACCGAAACCAAAGTGTGATCCAGAGTTACGCGGGCCAAATCCCTGCAAGTCAGCTACTTGCCCTTTCCTGAGTGTGCCTGGCTCCCTCAGGCTCCAGCTTCATCCTGATTCCAAGGCTGTGGCCTTCATTAGGGGTGGCACCTGGGTAAGAGAAAGGCAAAGTTAAATGGCATTGCTGTGAGTGCAGTGGATGACCTTGTGTGCTGTAACACACGGGAATGCCTCTGCTAGGCTTCTGAACAGCCTTGTGTGGGGGGGCCCTCAAATAAACAAATAAACACCCTTTCTCACCCTGCTGCCTGCAAACCCCCTCCCAAGAACTCCTAAATGGATACCTGATCACCCTCTCTCTCCCATGCACAACCCTCAACTCACCTGAAGCTTCAATCTCAAACATCATCCTTGACACTGGGCAGACCTCTCTTGCGACATGATCCATCTGCTGAAAAATTGTTGTTCTTGAGAGCTGAGCAATAAGAACCATTTCTCTCCACTGCTCACCTTGGCTGCTGGTATCCAGATTGACTTCCTAAAAAGAAAGACAAAGAACAGTGCTGTAACACAGTCACCATACACACTTCTGCTGCAGAGACAAATGGGGCCTCACCTGCTCGGGGCAATCCCCTCAACGGGATGGGGCCCTCTGGCACCGATTCAATCCATCTCAATCTGAAAAAAAAGGTAGGACAAGAGTCAAACTGTTGCAGGATAACTGAGGAGCTCCAGATATCCTGTGTCCATCTACAAATCCCACCTAGAGTCCAACTACACCCCACATTACACATTCCAAGTCCCCGGGCCCTCTCCTATCGCACCAGGCTGTGCGGCAGGGCAGAGCAGCTCCGGCACATACGTGTGCTGACACCCGTGAATCAGGACAGGCAGGACAGGACAGACAACAGGGACACAACAGGAACAGAAATCTCTTGGCAAGGAAAATGGCTGCAAGGACTGAAAGAATGCAAAAGGAGATGACTGAGTTCAAACTGACGGTCAGCTGATGAGGCTCAGAGAACCCTGGAGGAAGAAGATGCTAACTGAAGGATTTATTCCAAGAACAGCAAAGATCGATGCCTAGGAATCCTATGCTCAGAATCCTCTGCCTGCCCTCACATTCTTACAAGTCCTACTCCACCACAATGGATCCAGGTGGGGCACAGCTGTCCGTACAGCTCAGAACAAGACCTGACAAGACACCTGACTGGATGCTTCCAAAGAGAGAAGAGAGTCTGATGCCTGTCTGAGCTCCCCAGTCAAAAGTTCTGTGGCCTGGATGCCAGGCCAGGGAATGCAGTGATCACAGATGCTAACAAGGATGCCAAGGTTTATGACAGGCCCCCCTAAGGTAAAAGACATTGCATACACAAACAACACATAATGCACAACAGACACATGACACGAGACACACCGGGACTGCTCTGCCCTGCGCTCCTCAGCACTGGGATCAAAAGTGAGACGTGGCTTGTATGGGGCCTAAGGGGCCACTTCATGAACACCCCCCACCTCCAAATCGGACCCAAAAACCCCTGCCAGTAATTCCCAAACCAGCACCATGCCTTCATCCCCTCTGTGGGTCACAGCCCTCTACTTATCTCTCAGACATCTGGGGATGCCAGTCTGTCTCAGGTGCATAGAAAGGCCACCTCGTCAGCTGGGAAGGTCCTGCTGGCACCGGGCTGGTGTCTCTCAAACAGCTAGATTAAAGAGAACCAAACATCAGTGCCTGACCTTGGCACCGCATCGGCCAAAACCCCACCACTCTGCTACTCACCGCGCTCCTAAGAAGGCCCGGCACCTCCTAACCCTGACCCTCTGCCACACCTGGAATGCAGCTACACCTGAAAGAAAGCTAGAACATATGTCAAACACCACCAGGGTAACTCACAAGCTGCAAACACCTTATGTCAATCTAGGAAGAGCAGCTAGAGCCCAAGTACAGCCCACGTCACAAATTCCAACTCCCCATGGTTTGTCCTACTGAAGCACGCCATGCAGCAGGGCAGAACAGCTCCGGCACAAATACCTGCAGACACCCGTGACACAGAACGTGACAAACAGGGGGACGTGAAACACGACACATCATGCTTGTGGTGGGGGCCTCGAGGGAAGAGGGCAAAAGGGACCCCAAAGACACACTAGGGAACACGGCACACCGGACAACACGACGCACACCGGAGCTGTTCTGCACTGCCCGCCTGAAAGCTGCCATCAAAAGTAGAGCCTCTCCCTTTAGCTGTCCTAAGAGGCCCTTGGACAAGATTGCCTTTCCCTCTGCTCATTTTTAAATCTGCCCCAAGAACTCCCAACCCACTATTCACTCATCTCCAGGCCATGGCCCCCGACTTATCTTTTGGATGATCGGTGACGTGGATCCACGTTGCACCTGAAATGAGTCTGCCTCCGAGGGCCTCATGAGTGCCGAGGAGCCTCTTGGTCAGCTACAATAAAGTAAACCGAAACCAAAGTGTGATCCAGAGTTACGCGGGCCAAATCCCTGCAAGTCAGCTACTTGCCCTTTCCTGAGTGTGCCTGGCTCCCTCAGGCTCCAGCTTCATCCTGATTCCAAGGCTGTGGCCTTCATTAGGGGTGGCACCTGGGTAAGAGAAAGGCAAAGTTAAATGGCATTGCTGTGAGTGCAGTGGATGACCTTGTGTGCTGTAACACACGGGAATGCCTCTGCTAGGCTTCTGAACAGCCTTGTGTGGGGGGGCCCTCAAATAAACAAATAAACACCCTTTCTCACCCTGCTGCCTGCAAACCTCCCTCCATCCACAATAACTCCTAACTGGACACGTGCTCACCCTCCCTCTCCCCATCACAATCCTCAACTCATCAGAAGCCTCAGTCTCAAACATCATCTTGGACACTGGGCAGATCCCTCTTAAGACATCATGAATCTGCTGAAAATTTGTTGTGCTTGACACAGCTTGGTATTTCAGGGAGTCTCACTCCTCAATTAAAAAAAAAAAAAAAAAAAAAAAAAAAAAAAAAAAAAAAAAAAAAACAGAGCAAAACCAAAAATTACAAAGGCACCTTACCACCCCTAAACACAAAACCCAAAATCACAAACCTAAACATTCCCTGTGTTCTATGCTGTTTTCTTCACAGAATCTTCCAAGCCTCTGTGCTTTAGATGGCCAGCAACACCTGCTGAAAACAAGCTGAGACGAGATGAAAGAGCCTCTTCGCTGAAATGGGAGGAGAGCTCTTACCCCAACACATCCCAGACAGGGTATGAAGCCCCTCAGCCACGGCTGGGGTTAATAACCCCTGGTGGTGCCCGCCTCTCGTTCCCATGCCACCCAGGAAAAGGGAGGGAGCTAATCCCACCAAGCCCTCAGAGCAGCTGCAGCTGTTTAGCTCTGACTCAGATTCAAGGGGAGTAAAGGGCTTGTTAGAGAAGAAAGTTCTTCAGAAAAATAGCAGTACTTTCTTTTTTGCAACAACTACTTGGAGCAGAAGAACAGAAAACTGGCAAGATATAAAACTTTGTGGTAAGGTTACTTAGCTGGATAAATTGGGTAATTGAGTAATTTGCTGTTACCTTCTATAATTATTCTGTGTTTAACAAAAGCCATCTAATAAATTCACACCCAAAACTCCAGCAGCCCAGCTGGCCCTACCAAATCTCTATGTTTATGCATACAGTAAACAAAACCAAAATCCCAGTAATACCTATCAGAAGTCTATGAAAGAAACCTATTGAAATTAATCCTACCTCAAATACAAAACAACCCATCCAAAGTTAGCTTCACGCAAAAAACAATTTACACAGAGTTAATAACACCAAGAAATAAAACAACACACCATATACCACCAATGAATATAACAGTGAAGAAAAAAAAACCACTTTTTTTTTTGTTTTGTTTTTTAAACTAACTTCTTTTATTAGCTAGAACAAAAGATTTTGCCAGGACTGTAACAACAACAACTTCTTCTTCTGAAATGTCCCTTCTTCTTCCCAAATTCCTTAAAACTTCTGAATTTACATCCAAGCAAAAAGCAAAATTCGTGCACTTGTGCATTCCATGCTCCTGTCAGATTCTCTGTTTCCCTCCACATCTTCTTACACTTTCAGTCTTCACGCTGTGCTGCCGTGATGAGTTTGACGGAAGAATTGGTAAACGTTAAGAGAGGATTTCCCTGCCTCCCTCCCCAAAGCTGGTTTCCTTAGTGCATTTCACTCAATCCCAAACCGGCAATGATGCACGCTCACCTCAAGGCTCACAGCTGCTCGGCTAAACTCGGCTATTGTCGGCTGCATTCGGCTGTACTCGCCTCTTCAGCGCGGCTCTGCTCTCTGCGCTTCGGCCGAACTCGGAGCCGCTCTCTGCGCTCGGCGCGGCTCGACTCGCTTCGGCAGAACTCGGAGCCGCTCAGCGCACTCGGCGCGGCTCGGCTCGCCTCGCTTCGGCGGAACTCGGAGCCGCTCTGTACGTTCGGCGCGGCTCGGCTCGCCTCGCTTCGGCCGAACTCGGAGCCGCTCAGTGCGCTCGACGCGACTCCGCTCGGCTCCCTGAGAGCGGGCAAGCGGCGGCGCCTCACGTTAAACTCGCCCGGCTCGGGGCTCTCCTGCTGCCGCGTCCCGCGGGCGGCCCGGCCATCGCACGGACACGATCGGGAGCGCGGCGTGCCGCAGGAGCTCATTAGGCTGTGACCGCGCTCGCGCTAATTAGCGCGCACGAGAGCAGCGGGCTCGGTTCGGCTGAGCTCGGCTCGGTTCAGGCAGCCTCGCAAGCCTGGCCTCGGTTCGCTCGAGGCCGTCAGGTTCGGCCGGTCTCGCCTTGGTTCGGCTGAGCTCGTTGCATTCGGCCGAAGGCGGCGTCGTTCGTTCGTGTTTTTATAAATATCTTTCTATATTGACTGTATATTTCTATATTTAGATTTATATTTCTATAATATTTCTTTTATTCAAAATAAAACCCCCATCTCTAGCCAAATAAATACAAAAAACCACCTTCTTTCAAACGATATTGAAATATTTTTATACTTAGTATAATTATACGCACATTTATAGTTAGTTTCTTTTGATGCAGTGTATTATTAATTACATATAATATACATAAAATTCTAGAAATGGATTTAAATTATTATTTATGTATCATATCTACTGCTACAACTAATTTTTTCTTGTTTTTAAACTTTTTATATATATATATATATCTGTATTTATTTATGATATATTCCTATACTTACATTTCTACCTTCATATTATTTGTATTTATAATTTTTATAATCAAAACCCTGCCTATTGACAAATAAAAAAAGCCTGCTTTATGTAACGATTTTAAAAAATATTTTCATATTTATAATTTTCATATTTATATTTATAATTTATTCTATATTACATGAGAACACATCTGCTCCTGCACCCCAGTGGGGCTCCCTCTCCTGGGGACCTTGGGGTGCCCCAACGGCATCAGAGCCCAGAGTCTTCACCCTCTTCTCCTCTATTTAGAAACTACACTACAACTCTTTTCTGGAAACAAAGATATTACCTAAATCCTCTCCCCATGTCCCAGACAGATAGATATTCAGTTATTAGTTGGCTGGGCAGCAGTTTCTTAAATAGAATGATAAACAAGACGTGAACATTTTAGCTACAAGCAAATAGGCAAATCTGAACAAGGTACTGATGGCCAGCCACAGAAGTTATTTTGAAGCAATTTTTTAAACAATAAAATACTGATACCACAAAAATAAAGCAAAAAGCTAACTACTGGCTAAAAAAAAATTAACTTTTGACAGCAACAACATTCCAACCACACAGGTTTTTTCCCGATGTCATACTTTATAACTACCTCTCTTGGGAATTCTCATCATGTATCCCAAAAGGAATAAATACCTTAGAGCGTCCTAAAGCAAAAAGTAGCACACATGAGCTCCTCACACTCCCGGGAGGCCGGCACAGCGTGCACTGAGTCAGCAATGAATTCTGCTCAGTGAAGGTCTGCAAACAAAGGTTCAACTGATGAATTTAACTGATTTTAAAGGGAGGTTTTCTAAGCACTGAAGCACAACAAAGAACAAGCAACAACAATTCTTAAAAAAATCTGCAAGTTTTATTTAGCATATATGTGACTGATTTCCACGCTGTGGCTTCTCACTTTGATTTGTCTGTAGGTTCAGGAAGATGACAATGCACACTCTGCCCTCCCTGAGCCCCCCACAGCAGCTGAGCGCTGCTCTGTGTGCTCAGATCATCAGGAACTGGATTACACGTGCCCGGATGGACTGGAACTGCTCTGCTGCAGATTCAGGAGACGATGGCACAGAGGGGCTGGCCGAGGCGTCGTCCCAATTCCATTTCTGTGTGACGAGAAGCAGTTCGTTCCCAACAGCTGCAACAATCCCCAGCTCCCTTCCACGGTGAGTACCAATGGCACACAAATGGCAGCCCGAGGAAATCGTGTTCTGGGCTCTAAGTGGTTGGGACAGGGTCTGATTTGTTGTTTTGTACTTGTATGAAGATTAGTACAACAGGGCTCTGATGGATGACATGGCAACACAGAATTAAAAACTCCTCGATAGGATTACATCGACTTCTAGGAAAAGACAAAAGCTTAGGACCCTTCTGAAATCTACTTTTAATCCAAAGCACGGGGATTGTCAGCATGCTGCACCTTCCAGCTTTTCAAAGCAGCTTCCCTCTGAAGACCAGGAAACATTGATTTCTACAGAAACAACGGGCAACCCCCAGGCTAATCTCAGCACTACTGTTTAATAGGGGACCTGCCAGCATGCCAGTCCAGCTTCAAGTGTGCTTTACTTCAGTCTAACATCCCCACAAAATTCTTCTCACAACTTCCAACCCTGAAATCTTATCTTCCCCTAAAGCTTCTCTTCATTAGCAATTTCCAAGTAACATGGTATTTTTACAACATTCAAAAATGTCATGCTGGACTGTGCTAGAGAGTAATCTGCAAATATAAGCTTAGCAAAGTTTGAATTGACTTGTCCAGAGAAAAAAACTACAAGTGAACACCTACACCTGCCTACAAAGAGCTAACAAGCCCCTGGCAGCTGCCAGCATCAAAGCGCAGCGGATGTCTCTAATACAGGGTAAGGATAACAATATCACCTTCTGTTCTCTCCAGCTTCTTTTCCCTGCAGTCGTATTTTGCTTCTTATGATTTTTTTAGTCCCCGTATCTTCTTGGACAGCACCGAGCCCGACGACAAGGACACGAGAGTCTTTCCCTGCCGGGCGGAGAGAACCAGGAAAACAGTTAAAATAAGAACAGGGCAGTTTGAAATTCATACTTGCAACGAGAAGCAGCGCCTAACCAACAGAACAAAAGTAAACAAAGCATGACACCTCCCTGGGGACAGAAGACTCACAAACTCTCCAGGATTTACAATTCTAGCCACCAACCCCTTCAGGACAGCAGCCAAGTGTCCCCTGGGGTGGTGCTGCACCAAAGAACCATCTGAGAGGTTCCAAAGAGTGAAATGCACAGTATTTTGCAAAGACAAAAAATCTTGCAAAATAACAAAAATACAATAGATGTAAACTACAGGGCAAGAGTACAAGTGTTACCTTTGGCAGCTGGAACCATCCAGGTGAGCACCTGATAACTGGATCCTCACCAGAGTTTGAACCCTTCAGGACACAGAAGGGTTTTCCCCAGGAATTTCACAGACTGAGTTTTGACAGAAGCACGCTCGCCGGATCCTCAGAAACGTCGCCCATTCTCCAGGCGTCTGGAGAGAACTGCAAATGGCTCTCATGTAGTTGGAGCTGGTTCTGTAAGGTCTCAGGGTGAATTTCACCAGATGCAACCAAATTGGGCAACTCCCAGTGGGACAGAAGGAACCCAAAGCTTGGGTAAGCAGAGCTGCAGCAAATACTGAGGAAACAAACATAACAGCGTAAAAGATAATAAACCATCCTTTTTTTTCCCTTGCTTTTGTTTTTTTTTTTTCTTATTCAGATCAGCATAGCAATTAAAGAGAAGGTGAAAAACTCACCATTACTGAACATTTCATCACCTGTAAGCTGAGCATCCTTAGCATAGGGGACTCCAAAGTTAAAATTCACTGATTCCTGGGAAATGAAACCAAATATCGTATGGTAAATAATCAAACAGCAGACATAAAAATTTGTTTCCTCTAAGGACTTTCAGGTACGTATGTATCTTTGCATTACACATTAGAACATACACTTTATACCATCACCTAATACATAATAATTTACCTTTAAATTTTGATAGTATAGCATGAATTTTTAACTTAAACTGGTGATCTATTATTATTCAGTTGGTGCCTAAAGTTATTTCTGCTGTCACGTTCAAAAAAACATGAATTTTTTTTACTGGAATGAGCAATTGATTTCAAAGTCATCACAAGCCCACCAAAACACAAAGCTGGGTTCACTGGACGGGTCTGTGAGCTAGAAGTAGTTAGGCTTGTACTTCCCTCTTGTTCTTCCAGAACCAATAAATGCTGTCAACAAAACCAGGATCTTTAGCCCGCTGCTGTGAAAGATTCTACAAGGATGATGGTTTGATTTGTGTTTAGAAGTTTTGATTTGAAATGGCCAGTCCAATGGATAAAGACAGTTTAAGTAGTATTACATTACTATTGTTATTATTTCTATTATGATTTTTACTAGTACTACTACTATTATTATCACCTGCTACTGGAAGAAACAAACCAGTAGTACCTATACTTAATTACTTTTATTTCCAGAAAATAATAAAGAAAAAGAACCAAACCAAAAAAGTCACTTCCTACCTTTTATATCAAGGGATGAAAAATTTCTCTTGGGCTCTTCTCCAATTGATCAAGACTCATAGCACTGAAAGGCAAACAAAACAGTGCTTTATAGAAGGCCAGGTGCACGTTTCAAGGCTGAACCACCAACTGATTGCAGTGACAGCACTTACAACATGAATCGTTCCCAGAGCCTCTGTTCAATGGAATGTTCTGTGGAACTGCCATTTCTTTCCCAAAACACTAACTTCCAACACTTCCTAAACTTATCTTGTATTTTAAAACCACAGAAGTTAGTGAGACTCTGTGCGGAGGTCAGCTTTAAATTTATTTCCTTCTAAAGCACAGAGCTCTGTTCCATCACCCTTCCCTTCGGCTCTACACTGGATCATGGTGAGCATTTGAGGAGTGCTCAAGAACCAATTCGATTTCTCTCTTTTTCTAGTTCTCTCTACTCTTAAATAATGCAAGACAAGTCAAATGAAAAATGACAAGTTCAGCATCAAAGCCACACTTTTTCCCTTTGTCTGCTCAAGAACAGGCTCTAAATCCACTTCTTGCTGCCTTCAACGATTCAGACTTGCAAAACCATTTTGACATGTTTTACAGCTTTATCATAACCCACAGAACGCAAGCTCTGTATTACAGGAAAAGGTAATTCACAGGCCAATATCTAAAGAGACCACTTACTTGTAAATACATACCTTGATAGAGATCGCACTGAGAACGTTTCTGTGGGACTCTAAGGGAGACATATTTTCTGAGTATCCTGTAAACAAGAAAAGCTACGATATATTACAAGACATCCCCACTTTTTCTACATATTCAAATAGGATTTTTAATAAAAACAATTCAGTTAAAAAAGAAGGAAGAAAATCAAGGTAATTTTACTCAGCTATATTTACTCCTGATTTAGAGGGAAAAAAAAGTCACGGGTGCTGCAAAGAAAAAAAAAGTGAACCATAAACGCTTACAGTAGAATTTTAAAACAAGTGCTTGCATAAAAGAATCTTACGGAACGTGAAGTAGAACAAAAAGTGAAACCACTATCAGACCTGCCTATTTTCTCACCATTGTACAAGAAAATCCTAAAAGCATTATAAAGTCGCTGCCTAAAACCGGTCATGGGATGTAACCAAGAACAATTGAGGCATTTGCTAATCTAGACAGAAACCTTTTCTGGATGCAAGTGTCAGATCACAAGTTTTGTCTTTCAGAAGCTCGACAATGCTGGAAAGCATTTTCCCTGGGGCTCGGGAGGGCAGGGGCGGAAGGGGGGGTGACTTTGCAGCTCGCACCTGTGCCATCCGAAGCATACAGCCCGCCCGCTCCCTGCGCTGGGCATTCTCCCGGCCATCTCTGGCTTTACCGCTCAGCGCCGCTCCATCCGCTGTCACGGCACAAAGAGCCACGAGCACTAACGCAGGCAGCAACCCCGTCATGCCGGCGATACCGCAGCGCTCCCTGCTCGCAGCGCCCAACACGCGGCGGAGCCGCCTCCGCCCGCAGCACCGGCAGCAGCCCGAGGGAGACGGCTGCAGCTCGGGGGCTCCTCCGGCGCCTCCGCCAGCCCGAGGGCGGCCGCCCCACCGGGACCGCGGCAGCGCCCGGCGCCGCTCGCCCGGGGCGGCTCCTGCAGCTCCCGGCCCGCGGCAGCAAAGCACCGCCTCGCCCTCCGCCATCGGCGGGCGGCAGCGCCCCCGCCCCCGGCACCGCTGAGTGCGGCCGAGGAACCGGGCGGACGCTCCTTCCGCGCTGCTCAGCTCCGGGCGGGCGGCCAGACGGAGGCTGCGCCCCTCCAGCGTCGCTGTCCCGCGCGGGAGAGGCGCCGGCAGCTGCGCGCGCACAGCCCCGCGCGGCCGCCTGGCACGCCAGCCACTCATGTGCCGCGTCAGCCGTTGCGTCACACGCCGCGCCAGCAGCATGGCCTGCCGGGAGTTGTAGTCTCGGGCTGACAGCCACCGCTCCGTCCCCCGCCACCGGGAGCTGCAGTCCCTCCTGGGCATCAAACAGGTCCTTCGCCCCAGGGCTGGGAAGGACCTGAGGCAGCACCGCTCCTCTCCAATGCCCTCTCTTTTTCCCTCCAACTCTTTTTACTTTTTTCACTCTGTTTTTCACCACTTCCCTTCCCCTTCCCTTCCCCTTTCCTTTCCTTCCCCTTTCCTTTCCTTTCCTTTCCTTTCCTTTCCTTTCCTTTCCTTTCCTTTCCTTTCCTTTCCTTTCCTTTCCTTTCCTTTCCTTTCCTTTCCTTTCCTTTCCTTTCCTTTCCTTTCCTTTCCTTTCCTTTCCCTTCCCTTTCCCTTCCCTTTCCCTTCCCTTTCCCTTCCCCTTTCTTGTATTTCTAATCTTGGTTTACCTTTCCACCTTTAGAATAAAAAAGCAGCAGTAGAAACTTTCAGGCTACCCGAGAGTAAAAAAAAAAAAAATCCAAAACGAAAATGATTTAAAGAAAACTATTTATTCCCTGGGAGCCTGAAATTTTCTACTGCTGCACGTGACATAGAGCTTTTATTCCTTCTTACAGATAGTTGATATTTTATATATATTTATCGTTTATATTGATGCATTATATTAATAACTATATATAATATGCACCTTATTCAAAAAATATACGGGAAATATTTTTTAAATTATTTACCATATCTACTGCTACAACTTATTTTTCCTTATATTTCTAATTTTTATATAAATCTTTAATGTGTTTATGATATATTTCTATACTTATATTTCTACCTTTATATTATTTGTATTTGTAATTTTTACACGAAAACCCCTGCTTTGGCAAAGAAAAAACAAAACCATCCATTATTTTAAACTACCTAAATATTTCTTTATATTAATATTTATCATAATATACAACAAATGATAGATATAGATAGATAGATATATCACATCCGTATTTATATCTATTTTATATCCATTTCCGATAATATTTTTCATAAAATAAAATATATTTTCATAAAATATAATATGCAGTATTACTTGTATTATATATTGTATCAATTTATGTTATTTTACATTTACAATTTAATATTAATTTTTTATATATCTGCATATAGTTGCAATACATTTATATATTTGTATTTTTGTTTGGGTTGTATTTACATTTATATTCTCTATTCATATATCTATAAACATACACAATACTCTATTAAAATTAGAATAACTTATTGTAACATATAATGACTTATGTTACATGTTAAATTTTAAAAATTGACCGAATATATAAAAATAAAATTGGCTCATTCCCATTGCTACACATCTATTTCTTTTGTTTCAATATAGTTAGAGTCATAATTGCATATTTAAAATCCAATTCCTAAATGAAACGACAAAACAAACAGCGTCAAATTCCCACCAATGTCTTCCAAAAACATCAAGATACCTCCAACAGCCAAACAAGTGTCAGCAAAAAAACAAAGAACACTCTTTTCAATAACAATTCTCATCACGACAGAAAAATGGAACCAAAATAAAAGAAAATCCTATAGAAACACACACAGCAAATTACAAAAAGTACTAAAAAAAAGTCAAACCAATCTACTAAACTCAAGCCAGTGCCACTCACCCTGAATGACGTTACTAAAAAAAAAAACCCAACAAAATTCTACCTCTACACTAACTCAAGGAATAAACAATCCTCTGTAAAAATAACTTTAAAACCTGAACTAATTAACAAAATGGAAAAACATCTCAACCACTAAAAACTAAGAAATTAACTACCCAAATAAATAAATACTTTAAAAACCCACCATTTAAATACCCATGTTCCCAAAGAAAACCCTGATAAACAATACTCAAATACATTAAAAGACAACAACAACAACAACAAGAAAATAAAGAAACCAACAACAGGAATAATACCAAAAACCAGATCAACTTAAATCTGCAACCAAAAAATTATTCCCAACTGAATAAACCCATAGTGCCTCAAGCTATCAAAATAAAAATACCACCTAGAAACAAACACAAAGACTAAAGACAAACGTAACCATAAACAATGTCCCCCAAATTACCCGTAGCCATAAAACATACACTACAATCAAATAAACCAAACAAATAAAAGCCCTGGAAGACGATAAACACACATGCAATTATAAAGATTAAAAACCCGCTGCTATGAACGACAGGACGCTACCTCAAGCCCCCCAAAACAAACACTACACACTCACGCTAATAAAAGCCACCGCAACAGAATTAAAATGCGAACCGCTGCTTCACGCTACGACCCGTAAAAACCACTGCGCTCCCTTCTAAACATAATACCCGGGAAAAAAAAAAAAAAAATCCGACTACAAAACCCAATCCAAAACAAACCATTATCATCCCTACCGGCACCGAGAACCGTGCCCCTCAGGAAGAACACCGTATCCCTTAGCGGACACCCGCTGCAAACCAAACCCAGCGATGCCACCCAGCCTCCAAAGCGCCTCCGAGCCACGGCACCGCCGAACCTGGTGCGGCCGAACCCCGCGCTCGCTGCCGGCCCCGGACGGAGCGCGGCTCCCGGCAGGAAAGCGGCTCCTGCGGCGGCTGCTCCGGCACGCGGGGCCGGCGCCGCCCCGGGGAGCCCCGCCCGCTGCCCCTGCCCGGCGGGGCCGGCACCGGGCCCGGGGCTACCGGCGGCGCCCGAGCCCCGCGCCCGGAGCGGACGGAGCGGCCGGCACCGCCCGGGCCGGCGCAGCAGCGCCCGCGCCGCCTCTGCCGCCCTTGGCCGGCCCGGCCCGGCTCCCCTCGGCTCCGCGCGGCTCGCACCGGCGCGGCTCCGCCACTGCCGCCCTTGGCCGGCCCGGCCGCGCCGAATCCCCCGTGCGCCCCGGCAGCTGCCCGGGCCGTGCCAGCAGCGCTCCCGAGCGGGAACGTTCCGGGCCGGGCCGCGGGCACGAGAAGCGCCCTCCAATGCAGCGGCACAGCCCCATTGCAGCCCTGCAAACGCTGCCGGAGCTGCGGCTTCCCGCAAGCCAACCCCGAAACCGCAGACGGGGCGCACCTCACTTCAACAAGGGCAAAGAAATGCGTTCTCCCCTAAAATTTCACCCCCTAGGAGAGCAGAAAAGAAGGGGCGCTCCCCAAATGAAAGCCTTCGACTGATGGGAAAGGGCGATTTCAACCTCCATTCAAACCCTTCAAAAGGAGGGACACAAGGGCTGCCCCCTCCATTTAAACCCGAGGGTGATGAAAATGGGGTGGGCTGCCTTCAAATCAAACCCATAATGCCACAAGAATACTTTTCCCATTCCCCTTAGAATAGAACGCAAGGATTCCCTGTCACCCCCGGGATACCCCTAACAGCCTGGAAAAGGCAGCTTTTCCTGCAATCAACACCCTTAAAACCACAAGTCAAGAGGGATCCCCTCAGGTCAAACGCAGACAATAAAAGAAGAGGAGCTGCTTCCTTCTCCTTAATTCCTTTTGTCTTCATAAGCTCCATTTTTGTTCCTGGGGAACCGGGGAGGGACTAGCAAGATGAAATTGCAAAGGGGAAGGAGAAAATTCCCCGCTCCAAACCCACACGGGCTCACCTGTTCGGCTGCTGCTCCCCGGCACAAAGATTTGTCCCTCGGCACCTCCTTTAAGCGATGCTCCACGTACCCAAGCGCGGATCCAGGTGTCCCCCCGACCCTGTGGGAAGCTCTCGCAGTCCTTCCATGAGACAGCGCCGGGAGCGGCCCATAAACCCCTCCACTCAGCAGTTCCATGCAAAAGGGAGCTGAGGCAAAGCCTCCCCCTAAAACAGCCTCGTCCTGGCCCCTCATCATCCTCACACTCACACCTGGTGCTGATCTGAGCCCCCATCATCCTCACACTCACACCTGGGCTGCTCCGAGCCCCCATCATCCTAACAGCTCACACCTGGGCTGCTCCGAGCCCCCATCATCCTCACACACACCTGGTGCTGATCTGAGGCCCCATCATATATTTTTCATATTTATAGTCGCATGTATATTTAGAATTTATATTACTGTATAATAAAAATTATATTATATATTGCATCTCTTCATGTTAGTTACATAGATTTCTATTTCTATTCATAGTTTGGTATTATATTTTTGTATCTCTATATATTTATTATATATTTCTGTGTGTCAATTTACATTTCTATAGTACTTATATTATTTAAAATAAAACCCTGCCTCTAATGAAATAAAAAGCAAAGACACCCCTTTATTTAAAACACATTTAAAAGTTTAAAAATAATTTTGTTTGTCATAATTCTATTCACATCTATATTTGTAATTTTCATTTGTTATATTTATAGATATTATATATATTGGAGAGAATACCTTTTTATATAATAATAGATATTTTCTTTTGACACAATAGATTTCTTTTACTTATATTTATATGTATTAAATATTTATTGATATCGACATATATATATGGTATATTTGGATTTCTAGTTTTATATTTTTTATGAAATCTCCAGCCCATACCCCAACAAAAGCCAAACAATCCCCAATTTATTTAAACTATATTTAAACATAAATCCTGTCACGGCTGCATTGCACAGCAGTGCCCCAAACTAATCTGACACTTGCTCATCTCCTGGACCTGAAACTGAACCCGCTCACCTTGATCGCACCTGGCAGAACCATTTTCGTACCTTTTTCTGGCATATCTTGTTTTTGGTTTTTTTTGTCTTGAGTTTTTGTGGCCTTTATTGCCACTCTTTCTTGCCTTGTTTCTTGGGGCTTTTACTCCCTTTTTCCTTGATTTTTTTCTGGCATTTCTTGGGGTTTTTTCTTCATTTCTTCTTGCCCATCTTGTTGGGGTTTTTTTTGGTTTTTCCTTGCCCCCCTTTGGGTTTTTTTTTTCAGGTGTTTTTTGTTTTTTGTTGTTTTTTTTTTTTTCCCTGGGTTTTTCTTGGCCTTTTTTTTTTTCTTTTCTGGATTTTTTCTTCCCCATCTTGGTTTTTTGTTCTGATTTTATTTCTTGCCCACTTTGGGGTTTTTCTCTGGTCTGTTTTCAGGGATTTTTCTTGCCCATCTTGGGTTCTTTTGTGGGTTTTTTTTTTTTTTTCTCTGCCTTTCTTACGGTTTTTTCTGTTTCTTTTTATTTTTTTTTTTCCTGGGATTTTTCTCCCCCATCTTGGGGGTTTATTCTGGACTTTTTCATGCCCATCTTGGGGTTTTCTTCTGCGTTTTTTTCTTGCCCATCTTGTTCTTGTTTTTGGTTTTTTTTTGTTTTTTTTTTTTTTTTTGTTTTCTTTATTTTGTTTTTTTCCTGTTTTTTTTTTTTTCTGTGGTATTTCTGGGATTTTTCTTGCCCATCTTGGATTTTTCGGGGAGGGGAGGTTTCTCACCCATCTCGAGTTTTTTTTTTATGTGGGTTTGTTTTTTGTTGTTTTTTTTTTTTTTTTTCTTTTTCGTTTTCTTTTTTGTTTTGTTTTTTTTTCCCCTAGGTTTCTCCTTGCCCTCCTCGTTTTTGGGTTTTTTGTCTGTCTTCCTTCCTCCCTTCCTGTCCTTCCTTCTTTCTTCCTTTCATTTCATTTCCTTTCCTTATTTTCTTTTATTCTTTTTCTTTCTTTCTTTCCCTGCATTTCTAATCTTGGTTTTCCTTTCTAGCTTTAGAATAAAAGAGCAGCAGTAGTAACTTTCAAGCTACCTGGGATTAAAAAAACTCCAAAACGAAAATGATTTAAAGAAAACGAGTTATTCCCTGGGAGCCTGAAATTTTCTACTGCTGACCCTGATATAGAGCTTTTATTCCTTCTTATAGATAGTTGATATTTTATACTTTATACAGCGCCCCCTGCCGTGTGCATGGGCGCACTGCAGGCACAGCGCTCCCTGCCGTCTGCACAGGCGCACTGCAGGCACAGCGCTGCGGCGTCGCCTTTTACGACAGTCGCGCTTTACGGCAGTCTTTACGGCAGTCGCGCTTTACGGCACCTTTTGCGACAGTCGCGCTTTACGGCACCTTTTGCGACAGTCGCGCTTCACAGCAGTCTTTGCAACAGCTTTGCTTTACGGCACCCTTTACGACAGTCGCGCTTTACGGCAGTCTTTACGACAGTCGCGCTTTACGGCACCTTTTACGACAGTCGCGCTTTACGGCACTCTTTACGACAGTCGCGCTTTACGGCACCTTTTACGACAGTCGCGCTTTACGGCACCTTTTACGACAGTTTTTTCTTGCCCATCTTGGCGTTTTTTCTGTTTTTTTTTTCTTGCCAGTCTTGGGGGGTTATTTCCAGATTGCTTCTTGCCCATCTTGGGGGATTTTTTCTGAGTTTTTTCCTGGATTGCTCTTGCCCATCCTTGGGTTTTTTTCCAGTTTTTTTTTCTGTTTTTTTTTTTTTTTTTCTTGGTTTTTTAAGGTTTTTCTCTGGGCTATCTTGTTTTTTTTTCCTGGGAGTTTTCTCGCCCATCTTGGGGTTTTTTCCTTGGTTTTCTGTGGGTGTTTTCTGGGTTTTTTCTTGCCCATCTTGGGGTTTTTTTTCTTGTTTTTTTCCCTGTTTTTTTTTTTCCTGGTTTTCCCGGGGTTTTTTCTGGTCCATTCAGCATTTTTTTCCTGGGATTCTTCTTGCCGATCTTGGTGTTTTTTCTGGTTTTTCCTTGCCCCCTTGAGTTTTTTTTTTCAGTTTTTTTGTTTTTTTTTTTTCCTGGGTTTTTCTTTTCTGGATTTTTTCTTCCCCATCTTGGTTTTTTGTTGTGATTTTTTTTCTTACCCATCTTGGGATTTTTCTCTGGTCTGTTTTCAGGGATTTTTCTTGCCCCTCTTGGTTTTTTTCTGTGTTTTTTTTTTTCCTCTGCCTTTCTTACATATTTTTCTGTTTTTTTTTGTTTTTTTTTTTTTCTGGGCTTTTTCATGCCCATCTTGAGGTTTTCTTCTGTGTTTTTTTCTTGCCCTTGATGTTGTTTTATGGGTATTTTTGGTTTTGTCTTTATTTTGTTTTTTTCCTGTTTTTTTTTCTGTGGTATTTCTGGGATTTTTCTTGCCCATCTTGGATTTTTCGGGGGGGGGGGGGGGGGTTTCCTCGCCCATCCCGAGGTTTTTTTCTGTGGGTTTTTTTTTTGGTTTTTTTTTCTTTTGTTTTTCTTTTTCCTAGGTTTCTCCTTGCCCTTCTAGTTTTTGGGTTTTTTTGTCTGTCTTTCTTTCTTTCTTTCTTTCTTTCTCTCTCTCTTTCTCTCTCTGCATTTCTAATCTTGGTTTTCCTTTCTAGCTTTAGAATAAAAAAGCAGCAGTAGTAACTTTCAGGCTACCTGGGAGTAAAAAAAACTCTTAAACGAAAATGATTTAAAGAAAACTATTCATTCCCTGGGAGCCTGAAATTTTCTACTGCTGCACTTGACAGAGAGCTTTTATCCCTTCTTATCGATAGTTGATATTTTATACTTTATACAGCGCCCCCTGCCGTCTGCACCGGCGCACTGCAGGCACAGCACTTCGCCGTCATTCAGTTCTGTTTAAACTCGGCTGAATGCGGCTTGGTTCGGCTCTTGGTCTAAACTCGTTTCAGTTCAGCTCTTCGGCTAAATTCGGTCGTATTCGGCACGTTGTCTAAATGCGGCTCAAGTCGGCTACAGTCTGCTATCGGTTCCAGTCGTCTATCATCGGCTCTTCGTGTAAACTCGGCTATTTTCGGCTGCACTGGGCTCTTCGGTTCAAGTTGGCTGTTTCCGGCCACGCTCGGCTCTTCGGTTCAAGTTGGCTGTTTCCGGCCACGCTCGGCTCTTCGGTTCAAGTTGGCTGTTTCCGGCCACGCTCGGCTCTTCGGTTCAAGTAGGCTGTTTCTGGCCACACTCGGCTCTTCGGAACAATTCAGCCCGGCTCGGCTGCCTCAGGGCAGGAAAGTGGACGCGAGAGGACCCCAGCACAGCGAGGCATTTACCCAGATGCCTGTAACAAACCCGCCAAAATACGCTTGCCCGCGGCGCCCCTGAGCCCACAGCATGTCTTGAGTACACATGAAACGCCACAAAAAAATCCGTCGGGGCCGCAATGACGTCGGTATTCCGTGCAGGCAGTCCAGCTACACCCACCCAGTCCTCCACTTCCCCGCCCTTTTCACCGCCATCTTGAGAAGGTCAACCAAAACTCCGTGACATCAGCCACGCGCCACTCCCAAGCTGGCGGCCTCTCGGTGCACGGCTGCAGTACCGCGCTCTGCCCACAAGGCGGCAGCACTGCCGCCCGCCCCAGCCGGGGGCGCAGCGCGCCTCGGGGCTGCAGAAGCGAAGGCGGCAATAAAGAACAGGGGCGACCCCTGCCGAAAACTGCTCTGAAATAAATGCCCCAAAACAACCGGGAAGAGGGAAAAAAAACCATCTGCCTCTAATCTAATAGGATAAAAGACAAAACAAAAACACTACACAAGAAAAAAAAAAAAAAAAAAAACCACAAAAAGACATCAATTTATTTTAAAAATATTTAAGTTTTTTTTTAAATATTTTTTCATATTAACATTCACATTTCTATTGACAATGTATATTGATGTACACTGTCCATTTATACATTTCTTTTTATAAATACATTTCTATTCCATATTGCATATATCCCTAAAACTTAAACGTATTTTTGTATTTTTATACATATTTTTACATAGTAAGTATATATTTCTGTTACGATTTTTACTTCTGTAACACTTGGATTATTTAAAATAAAACCTTTACCTCCATCCAAATTAAAGCCAAAAAGAACCCCTTTTTTCTAAAGTGTATTTAAATATTTTTTAAAATTCTATTTTTCAGGTCCATATTCACATGTACATTTAAAATGTATACTTATGTATACTGTTATTTGTATTCTTCATTACATCTCTTCCTGTTATTTGTGTTTCTTTGTATTTTGTGTTTATATATATTTATATCTTGTTTGTATATCTCAATATTTAGAAATATATGACAATAATATCTACACTCATATTATTTAAAATAAAAACCCTGCCTCTAACACAATACGACTAAAAAAGACCCCAACCCTTTATTTTAAACAAAATTTAAATAGGTTTTATCCTAATGTTCAATTTTTATATTCATATTTGTATTTATAATGTATATTTAATGTATATTGCTTACTTACACATTTATCTTTACCAATGTCTATTTAAAACTAAATTTATATTCTATATTAGATCTGATGCGAGTAGTTTTTCATAATTTTTATATCTTTTTATTCATATTTTTTTATATTTGATTAAATATTTCTGCGTCAAGATTTCTACTTCTGGAATTTTTACTACGGCAGCAGGCCATGCGGCAGGGCAGAACAGCTCCAGCACAAATGTGTGCACACACCCGTGACACAGAACGTGACAAACAGGGGGACATAAAACACAACACATCATGCTTGTGCTGAGGGGATTGAGGTGGGAAGGCAAAAGGGACCCCAAAGACACACTAGGGAACATGGCACACCGGACAACACGACAGAGACCAGAGCTGTTCTGCACTGCCCGCCTGAAAGCTGCCATCAAAAGCAGAGCCTCTCTCCCTTCAGCTGTCCTAAGAGGCCCTTGCAGAAGAGATTGCTTTCCCCTCTGCTCATTTGTAAATCTGTCCCAGGGATTCCCAACCTGCTACTCCGCCATCTCCAGGCCGTGGCCCCCGACTTATCTTTTGGATGATCAGTCATGAGAATCCACGCTGCACCTGAAATGAGTCTGCCTTGGAGGGCCTCGTGATGGCCTGTGAGCCTCTCGGTCAGCTGCAATAAAGAAAACCAAACCCAAAGTATGAGTCCAGAGTTATGTGGGCCAAATCCCTGCAAGTCAGCTACTTGCCCTTTCCTGAGCGTGCCTGGCTCCCTCAGGCTCCAGCTTCATCCTGATTCCAAGGCTGTGGCCTTCATTAGGGGTGGCACCTGGGTTAGAGTAAGGCAAAGTTAAATGGCATTCCTGTGAGTGCACTGGATGACCTTGTGTGCTCTAAGACATGGCAATGCCTCTGCTAGGCTTCTGAACAGCCTTGTGTGGGGGGGCCCTCAAATAAACACCCTTACTCACCCTGCTGCCTGCAAACCCCCCGCCAATAACTCCTAACTGGATACCTGCTCACCCTCCCTCTCCCAGTCACAATCCCCAACTCACCTGAAGCCTCAATCTCAAACATCATCCTTGACACTGGGAAGATCCCTCTTGGGACACAATGAATCTGCTGAAAAATTGTTGTGCTTGAGAGCTGAGCAATAACAACCACTTCTCTCCGCTGCTCACCTTGGCTGCTGGTATCCAGATTGACTTCCTAAAAGAAAGACAAAGAACAGTGCTGTAACACAGTCACCATACACACTTCTGCTGCAGAGACAAATGGGGCCTCACCTGCTCGGGGCAATCCCCTCACCTGGGATGGGGCCCTCTGGCACAGATTTAATCCATCTCAATCTGAAAAGAAAGTTAGGACAAGAGTCAAACTGTTGCAGGATAACTGATGAGCTCCAGATATGATGAGTCCATCTACAAAACCCATCTAGAGTCCAACTACACCCCACATTACACATTCCAGGTCCCCGGGCCCTCTCCTATTGCAGCTGGCTATGCGGCAGGGCAGAGCAGCCCCGTCCCAAATGCGTGCAGACACCCGTGACACAGGACACACAAGACATGACAAACACCGGGGACACAACAGGAATAGAAATCTCTTAGCAAGGAAAATGGCTGCAAGGACTGAGAGAACGCAAAAGAAGAAGAGTTGAAGATGACGGCGAGCTGATGAGGCTCAGAGAACCCTGGAGGAAGAAGATGCAAACGGAATGATTTATTCCAAAAACTGCAAAGATGGATGCTCGAGAATCCTACAGTCAGAACCCTCTCCCTAACATCACATCCTTACAAGTCCCAGTCTGCTATAATGGATCATTGCACAGCATGGCTGTCCGTACAGCTCAGAACAAGACCTGACAAGACATCTGACTGGATGCTTCTAAAGAGAGATGCATTTCTGATGCCTGTGTGAGCTCCCCAGTCAAAAGTTCTATGGCACGGGTGCCAGGGCGAGGAACACTGAGATCACGGATACTAGGAAAGGTTTCTGAGAGGCCCCTCGCAGGGCTAAGATAAGAGACATGAGATATCCAGACAACACACAATACACAAAAGACAAGTGACACGAGACACACCGGGACTGCTCTGCCCTGCTGCGCACCTCAGCACTGTGATCAAAAGGGAGACTTTGCTTTTATAGGGCCTAAGGGGCAACATCTTGGCTACCCTCATTGCCAGAGCCAACTCAGACCCCCAACTCAGGGAGTCCTGACCAAGCACCCCACGTTCATCTCCTCTGTGGGTCACAGCCCTCTACTTATCTCTCAGACATCTGGGGATGCTGGTCCCTGTCAGGTGTGAAGGAAGGCCACCTCGTCACCTGGGAAGGTCCTGCTGGCACCGGGCTGGGGTCTCTCAGACAGCTGGATTAAAGAGAACCAAACATCAGTGCCTGACCTTGGCACCGCATCGGTCAAAACCCCACCACTCTGCTACTCACAGTGCTCCTAAGAAGGCCCGGCACCTCCTAACCCTGACCCTCTGCATGCACACCTGAAAGAAAGTTAGAACATATGTCAAACACCTCCACAATAACTCACAAGCTTCAAACGCCCTATGTCAATCTAGGAACAGCATCTAGAGCCCAAGTACAGCCCACGCCACAAATTCCAACTCCCCATGGTTTGTCCTACTGAAGCACGCCATGCGGCAGGGCAGAACAGCTCCGGCAAAAATACCTGCAGACACCCGTGACACAGAACGTGACAAACAGGGGGACATGAAACACGACACATCATGCTTGTGGTGAGGGCCTCGAGGGGAAAAGGCAAAAGGGATCCCAAAGACACACCAGGGAACACGACACACACCGGAGCTGTTCTGCACTGCCCGCCTGAAAGCTGCCATCAAAAGCAGAGCCTCTCTCCCTTCAGCTGTCCTAAGAGGCCCTTGCAGAAGAGATTGCTTTCCCCTCTGCTCATTTGTAAATCTGTCCCAGGGATTCCCAACCTGCTACTCCGCCATCTCCAGGCCGTGGCCCCCGACTTATCTTTTGGATGATCAGTCATGAGAATCCACGCTGCACCTGAAATGAGTCTGCCTTGGAGGGCCTCGTGATGGCCTGTGAGCCTCTCGGTCAGCTGCAATAAAGAAAACCAAACCCAAAGTATGAGTCCAGAGTTATGTGGGCCAAATCCCTGCAAGTCAGCTACTTGCCCTTTCCTGAGCGTGCCTGGCTCCCTCAGGCTCCAGCTTCATCCTGATTCCAAGCCTGTGGCCTTCATTAGGGGTGGCACCTGGGTTAGAGAAAGGCAAAGTTAAATGGCATTCCTGTGAGTGCACTGGATGACCTTGTGTGCTCTAAGACATGGCAATGCCTCTGCTAGGCTTCTGAACAGCCTTGTGTGGGGGGGCCCTCAAATAAACACCCTTACTCACCCTGCTGCCTGCAAACCCCCCGCCAATAACTCCTAACTGGATACCTGCTCACCCTCCCTCTCCCAGTCACAATCCCCAACTCACCTGAAGCCTCAATCTCAAACATCATCCTTGACACTGGGAAGATCCCTCTTGGGACACAATGAATCTGCTGAAAAATTGTTGTGCTTGAGAGCTGAGCAATAACAACCACTTCTCTCCGCTGCTCACCTTGGCTGCTGGTATCCAGATTGACTTCCTAAAAGAAAGACAAAGAACAGTGCTGTAACACAGTCACCATACACACTTCTGCTGCAGAGACAAATGGGGCCTCACCTGCTCGGGGCAATCCCCTCACCTGGGATGGGGCCCTCTGGCACAGATTTAATCCATCTCAATCTGAAAAGAAAGTTAGGACAAGAGTCAAACTGTTGCAGGATAACTGATGAGCTCCAGATATGATGAGTCCATCTACAAAACCCATCTAGAGTCCAACTACACCTCACATTACACATTCCAGGTCCCCGGGCCCTCTCCTATTGCAGCTGGCTATGCGGCAGGGCAGAGCAGCCCCGTCCCAAATGCGTGCAGACACCCGTGACACAGGACACACAAGACATGACAAACACCGGGGACACAACAGGAATAGAAATCTCTTAGCAAGGAAAATGGCTGCAAGGACTGAGAGAACGCAAAAGAAGAAGAGTTGAAGATGACGGCGAGCTGATGAGGCTCAGAGAACCCTGGAGGAAGAAGATGCAAACGGAATGATTTATTCCAAAAACTGCAAAGATGGATGCTCGAGAATCCTACAGTCAGAACCCTCTCCCTAACATCACATCCTTACAAGTCCCAGTCTGCTATAATGGATCATTGCACAGCATGGCTGTCCGTACAGCTCAGAACAAGACCTGACAAGACATCTGACTGGATGCTTCTAAAGAGAGATGCATTTCTGATGCCTGTGTGAGCTCCCCAGTCAAAAGTTCTATGGCACGGGTGCCAGGGCGAGGAACACTGAGATCACGGATACTAGGAAAGGTTTCTGAGAGGCCCCTCACAGGGCTAAGATAAGAGACATGAGATATCCAGACAACACACAATACACAAAAGACAAGTGACACGAGACACACCGGGACTGCTCTGCCCTGCTGCGCACCTCAGCACTGTGATCAAAAGGGAGACTTTGCTTTTATAGGGCCTAAGGGGCAACATCTTGGCTACCCTCATTGCCAGAGCCAACTCAGACCCCCAACTCAGGGAGTCCTGACCAAGCACCCCACGTTCATCTCCTCTGTGGGTCACAGCCCTCTACTTATCTCTCAGACATCTGGGGATGCTGGTCCCTGTCAGGTGTGAAGGAAGGCCACCTCGTCACCTGGGAAGGTCCTGCTGGCACCGGGCTGGGGTCTCTCAGACAGCTGGATTAAAGAGAACCAAACATCAGTGCCTGACCTTGGCACCGCATCGGTCAAAACCCCACCACTCTGCTACTCACAGTGCTCCTAAGAAGGCCCGGCACCTCCTAACCCTGACCCTCTGCATGCACACCTGAAAGAAAGTTAGAACATATGTCAAACACCTCCACAATAACTCACAAGCTTCAAACGCCCTATGTCAATCTAGGAACAGCATCTAGAGCCCAAGTACAGCCCACGCCACAAATTCCAACTCCCCATGGTTTGTCCTACTGAAGCACGCCATGCGGCAGGGCAGAACAGCTCCGGCAAAAATACCTGCAGACACCCGTGACACAGAACGTGACAAACAGGGGGACATGAAACACGACACATCATGCTTGTGGTGAGGGCCTCGAGGGGAAAAGGCAAAAGGGATCCCAAAGACACACCAGGGAACACGACACACACCGGAGCTGTTCTGCACTGCCCGCCTGAAAGCTGCCATCAAAAGCAGAGCCTCTCTCCCTTCAGCTGTCCTAAGAGGCCCTTGCAGAAGAGATTGCTTTCCCCTCTGCTCATTTGTAAATCTGTCCCAGGGATTCCCAACCTGCTACTCCGCCATCTCCAGGCCGTGGCCCCCGACTTATCTTTTGGATGATCAGTCATGAGAATCCACGCTGCACCTGAAATGAGTCTGCCTTGGAGGGCCTCGTGATGGCCTGTGAGCCTCTCGGTCAGCTGCAATAAAGAAAACCAAACCCAAAGTATGAGTCCAGAGTTATGTGGGCCAAATCCCTGCAAGTCAGCTACTTGCCCTTTCCTGAGCGTGCCTGGCTCCCTCAGGCTCCAGCTTCATCCTGATTCCAAGGCTGTGGCCTTCATTAGGGGTGGCACCTGGGTTAGAGAAAGGCAAAGTTAAATGGCATTCCTGTGAGTGCACTGGATGACCTTGTGTGCTCTAAGACATGGCAATGCCTCTGCTAGGCTTCTGAACAGCCTTGTGTGGGGGGGCCCTCAAATAAACACCCTTACTCACCCTGCTGCCTGCAAACCCCCCGCCAATAACTCCTAACTGGATACCTGCTCACCCTCCCTCTCCCAGTCACAATCCCCAACTCACCTGAAGCCTCAATCTCAAACATCATCCTTGACACTGGGAAGATCCCTCTTGGGACACAATGAATCTGCTGAAAAATTGTTGTGCTTGAGAGCTGAGCAATAACAACCACTTCTCTCCGCTGCTCACCTTGGCTGCTGGTATCCAGATTGACTTCCTAAAAGAAAGACAAAGAACAGTGCTGTAACACAGTCACCATACACACTTCTGCTGCAGAGACAAATGGGGCCTCACCTGCTCGGGGCAATCCCCTCACCTGGGATGGGGCCCTCTGGCACAGATTTAATCCATCTCAATCTGAAAAGAAAGTTAGGACAAGAGTCAAACTGTTGCAGGATAACTGATGAGCTCCAGATATGATGAGTCCATCTACAAAACCCATCTAGAGTCCAACTACACCCCACATTACACATTCCAGGTCCCCGGGCCCTCTCCTATTGCAGCTGGCTATGCGGCAGTGCAGAGCAGCCCCGTCCCAAATGCGTGCAGACACCCGTGACACAGGACACACAAGACATGACAAACACCGGGGACACAACAGGAACAGAAATCTCTTAGCAAGGAAAATGGCTGCAAGGACTGAGAGAACGCAAAAGAAGAAGAGTTGAAGATGACGGCGAGCTGATGAGGCTCAGAGAACCCTGGAGGAAGAAGATGCAAACGGAATGATTTATTCCAAAAACTGCAAAGATGGATGCTCGAGAATCCTACAGTCAGAATCCTCTCCCTAACATCACATCCTTACAAGTCCCAGTCTGCTATAATGGATCATTGCACAGCATGGCTGTCCGTACAGCTCAGAACAAGACCTGACAAGACATCTGACTGGATGCTTCTAAAGAGAGATGCATTTCTGATGCCTGTGTGAGCTCCCCAGTCAAAAGTTCTATGGCACGGGTGCCAGGGCGAGGAACACTGAGATCACGGATACTAGGAAAGGTTTCTGAGAGGCCCCTCGCAGGGCTAAGATAAGAGACATGAGATATCCAGACAACACACAATACACAAAAGACAAGTGACACGAGACACACCGGGACTGCTCTGCCCTGCTGCGCACCTCAGCACTGTGATCAAAAGGGAGACTTTGCTTTTATAGGGCCTAAGGGGCAACATCTTGGCTACCCTCATTGCCAGAGCCAACTCAGACCCCCAACTCAGGGAGTCCTGACCAAGCACCCCACGTTCATCTCCTCTGTGGGTCACAGCCCTCTACTTATCTCTCAGACATCTGGGGATGCTGGTCCCTGTCAGGTGTGAAGGAAGGCCACCTCGTCACCTGGGAAGGTCCTGCTGGCACCGGGCTGGGGTCTCTCAGACAGCTGGATTAAAGAGAACCAAACATCAGTGCCTGACCTTGGCACCGCATCGGTCAAAACCCCACCACTCTGCTACTCACAGTGCTCCTAAGAAGGCCCGGCACCTCCTAACCCTGACCCTCTGCATGCACACCTGAAAGAAAGTTAGAACATATGTCAAACACCTCCACAATAACTCACAAGCTTCAAACGCCCTATGTCAATCTAGGAACAGCATCTAGAGCCCAAGTACAGCCCACGCCACAAATTCCAACTCCCCATGGTTTGTCCTACTGAAGCACGCCATGCGGCAGGGCAGAACAGCTCCGGCAAAAATACCTGCAGACACCCGTGACACAGAACGTGACAAACAGGGGGACATGAAACACGACACATCATGCTTGTGGTGAGGGCCTCGAGGGGAAAAGGCAAAAGGGATCCCAAAGACACACCAGGGAACACGACACACACCGGAGCTGTTCTGCACTGCCCGCCTGAAAGCTGCCATCAAAAGCAGAGCCTCTCCCTTCAGCTGTCCTAAGAGGCCCTTGCAGAAGAGATTGCTTTCCCCTCTGCTCATTTGTAAATCTGTCCCAGGGATTCCCAACCTGCTACTCCGCCATCTCCAGGCCGTGGCCCCCGACTTATCTTTTGGATGATCAGTCATGAGAATCCACGCTGCACCTGAAATGAGTCTGCCTTGGAGGGCCTCGTGATGGCCTGTGAGCCTCTCGGTCAGCTGCAATAAAGAAAACCAAACCCAAAGTATGAGTCCAGAGTTATGTGGGCCAAATCCCTGCAAGTCAGCTACTTGCCCTTTCCTGAGCGTGCCTGGCTCCCTCAGGCTCCAGCTTCATCCTGATTCCAAGCCTGTGGCCTTCATTAGGGGTGGCACCTGGGTTAGAGAAAGGCAAAGTTAAATGGCATTCCTGTGAGTGCACTGGATGACCTTGTGTGCTCTAAGACATGGCAATGCCTCTGCTAGGCTTCTGAACAGCCTTGTGTGGGGGGGCCCTCAAATAAACACCCTTACTCACCCTGCTGCCTGCAAACCCCCCGCCAATAACTCCTAACTGGATACCTGCTCACCCTCCCTCTCCCAGTCACAATCCCCAACTCACCTGAAGCCTCAATCTCAAACATCATCCTTGACACTGGGAAGATCCCTCTTGGGACACAATGAATCTGCTGAAAAATTGTTGTGCTTGAGAGCTGAGCAATAACAACCACTTCTCTCCGCTGCTCACCTTGGCTGCTGGTATCCAGATTGACTTCCTAAAAGAAAGACAAAGAACAGTGCTGTAACACAGTCACCATACACACTTCTGCTGCAGAGACAAATGGGGCCTCACCTGCTCGGGGCAATCCCCTCACCTGGGATGGGGCCCTCTGGCACAGATTTAATCCATCTCAATCTGAAAAGAAAGTTAGGACAAGAGTCAAACTGTTGCAGGATAACTGATGAGCTCCAGATATGATGAGTCCATCTACAAAACCCATCTAGAGTCCAACTACACCCCACATTACACATTCCAGGTCCCCGGGCCCTCTCCTATTGCAGCTGGCTATGCGGCAGGGCAGAGCAGCCCCGTCCCAAATGCGTGCAGACACCCGTGACACAGGACACACAAGACATGACAAACACCGGGGACACAACAGGAACAGAAATCTCTTAGCAAGGAAAATGGCTGCAAGGACTGAGAGAACGCAAAAGAAGAAGAGTTGAAGATGACGGCGAGCTGATGAGGCTCAGAGAACCCTGGAGGAAGAAGATGCAAACGGAATGATTTATTCCAAAAACTGCAAAGATGGATGCTCGAGAATCCTACAGTCAGAACCCTCTCCCTAACATCACATCCTTACAAGTCCCAGTCTGCTATAATGGATCATTGCACAGCATGGCTGTCCGTACAGCTCAGAACAAGACCTGACAAGACATCTGACTGGATGCTTCTAAAGAGAGATGCATTTCTGATGCCTGTGTGAGCTCCCCAGTCAAAAGTTCTATGGCACGGGTGCCAGGGCGAGGAACACTGAGATCACGGATACTAGGAAAGGTTTCTGAGAGGCCCCTCACAGGGCTAAGATAAGAGACATGAGATATCCAGACAACACACAATACACAAAAGACAAGTGACACGAGACACACCGGGACTGCTCTGCCCTGCTGCGCACCTCAGCACTGTGATCAAAAGGGAGACTTTGCTTTTATAGGGCCTAAGGGGCAACATCTTGGCTACCCTCATTGCCAGAGCCAACTCAGACCCCCAACTCAGGGAGTCCTGACCAAGCACCCCACGTTCATCTCCTCTGTGGGTCACAGCCCTCTACTTATCTCTCAGACATCTGGGGATGCTGGTCCCTGTCAGGTGTGAAGGAAGGCCACCTCGTCACCTGGGAAGGTCCTGCTGGCACCGGGCTGGGGTCTCTCAGACAGCTGGATTAAAGAGAACCAAACATCAGTGCCTGACCTTGGCACCGCATCGGTCAAAACCCCACCACTCTGCTACTCACAGTGCTCCTAAGAAGGCCCGGCACCTCCTAACCCTGACCCTCTGCATGCACACCTGAAAGAAAGTTAGAACATATGTCAAACACCTCCACAATAACTCACAAGCTTCAAACGCCCTATGTCAATCTAGGAACAGCATCTAGAGCCCAAGTACAGCCCACGCCACAAATTCCAACTCCCCATGGTTTGTCCTACTGAAGCACGCCATGCGGCAGGGCAGAACAGCTCCGGCAAAAATACCTGCAGACACCCGTGACACAGAACGTGACAAACAGGGGGACATGAAACACGACACATCATGCTTGTGGTGAGGGCCTCGAGGGGAAAAGGCAAAAGGGATCCCAAAGACACACCAGGGAACACGACACACACCGGAGCTGTTCTGCACTGCCCGCCTGAAAGCTGCCATCAAAAGCAGAGCCTCTCTCCCTTCAGCTGTCCTAAGAGGCCCTTGCAGAAGAGATTGCTTTCCCCTCTGCTCATTTGTAAATCTGTCCCAGGGATTCCCAACCTGCTACTCCGCCATCTCCAGGCCGTGGCCCCCGACTTATCTTTTGGATGATCAGTCATGAGAATCCACGCTGCACCTGAAATGAGTCTGCCTTGGAGGGCCTCGTGATGGCCTGTGAGCCTCTCGGTCAGCTGCAATAAAGAAAACCAAACCCAAAGTATGAGTCCAGAGTTATGTGGGCCAAATCCCTGCAAGTCAGCTACTTGCCCTTTCCTGAGCGTGCCTGGCTCCCTCAGGCTCCAGCTTCATCCTGATTCCAAGGCTGTGGCCTTCATTAGGGGTGGCACCTGGGTTAGAGTAAGGCAAAGTTAAATGGCATTCCTGTGAGTGCACTGGATGACCTTGTGTGCTCTAAGACATGGCAATGCCTCTGCTAGGCTTCTGAACAGCCTTGTGTGGGAGGGCCCTCAAATAAACACCCTTACTCACCCTGCTGCCTGCAAACCCCCCGCCAATAACTCCTAACTGGATACCTGCTCACCCTCCCTCTCCCAGTCACAATCCCCAACTCACCTGAAGCCTCAATCTCAAACATCATCCTTGACACTGGGAAGATCCCTCTTGGGACACAATGAATCTGCTGAAAAATTGTTGTGCTTGAGAGCTGAGCAATAACAACCACTTCTCTCCGCTGCTCACCTTGGCTGCTGGTATCCAGATTGACTTCCTAAAAGAAAGACAAAGAACAGTGCTGTAACACAGTCACCATACACACTTCTGCTGCAGAGACAAATGGGGCCTCACCTGCTCGGGGCAACCCCCTCAACGGGATGGGGCCCTCTGGCACAGATTTAATCCATCTCAATCTGAAAAAAAAAAATAGGACAAGAGTCAAACTGTTGCAGGATAACTGAGGGGCTCCATATATCCTGTGTCCATCTACAAATCCCATCTAGAGTCCAACTACACACCACATTACACATTCCAGGTCCCCGGGCCCTCTCCTATTGCAGCTGGCTATGCGGCAGGGCAGAGCAGCTCCGGCACATACGTGTGCTGACACCCGTGACACAGGACAGACAGGACAGGACAGGACAGACAACAGGGACACAACAGGAACAAAAATCTCTTGGCAAGGAAAATGGCTGCAAGGACTGAGAGAATGCAAAAGGAGATGACTGAGTTCAAACTGACAGTCAGATGATGAGGCTCAGAGAACCCTGAAGGAAGAAGATGCTAACTGAAGGATTTATTCCAAGAACAGCAAAGATCGATGCCCAGGAATCCTATGGTCAGAATCCTCTGCCTGCCCTCACATTCTTTCAAGTCCTAATCCACCAAAATGGATCCAGGTGGGGCATGGCTGTCCCTACAGCTCAGAACAAGACCTGACAAGACATCTGACTGGATGCTTCCAAAGAGAGAACTTCTGACTGGAGAGCTCAGACAGGTGTCAGAATCGCATCTATGGCCTGGGTGCCAGGCCTAGGAATGCAGAGATCACAGATGCCAACAATGATGCCTGGGTGTCTGACAGGCCCCCCAAAGGCTAACGTAAAAGAAACAGGATACACAAACAACACACAATGCACAATAGACAAGTGACATGAGACACACCGGGACTGCTCTGCCCTGCACACCTCAGCACTGGGATCAAAAGTGAGACGTGGCTTTTATGGGGCCTAAGGGGCCACTTCATGGACACCCCCCAACTCCAAATTGGACTCAAAAACCCCTCCCAGTAATTCCCAAACCAGCACCATGCCTTCATCCCCTCTGTGGGTCACAGCCCTCTTATCTCTCAGACATCTGGAGATGCTGGTCCCTGTCAGGTGCAAAGAAAGGCCACCTCGTCAGCTGGGAAGGTCCTACTGGCACCGGGGCTGGGGTCTCTCAGACAGCTAGATTAAAGAGAACCAAACATCAATGCCTGACCTTGGCACCGCATCGGCCAAAACCCCACCACTCTGCTACTCACCACGCTCCTAAGAAGGCCCGGCACCTCCTAACCCTGACCCTCTGCCACACCTGGAATGCATCTGCACCTGAAAGAAAGTTAGAACATATGTCAAACACCACCAGGGTAAATCACAAGCTGCAAACACCTTATGTCAATCTAGGAACAGCATCTAGAGCCCAAGTACAGACCACATTACAAATTCCAACTCCCCATGGTTTGTCCTACTGAAGCACGCCATGCGGCAGGGCAGAACAGCTCCGGCACAAATGTGTGCACACACCCGTGAAACAGAACGTGACAAACAGGGGGACATGAAACACGACACATCATGCTTGTGCTGAGGGGTTTGAGGGGAAAAGGCAAAAGGGACCCCAAAGACACACTAGGGAACACAGCACACCGGACAACACGACAAACACCGGAGCTGTTCTGCACTGCCTGCCTGAAAGCTGCCATCAAAAGTAGAGCCTCTCCCTTTAGCTGTCCTAAGAGGCCTTTGGAGAAGAATGCTTTTCCCTTTGCTAATTTCTAAATCTGCCCCAAGAACTCCCAACCCACTATTCTCTCATCTCCAGGCCGTGGCCCTCAACTTATCTTTTGGATGATCGGTGATGGGAATCCACGCTGCACCTGAAATGAGTCTGCCTCGGAGGGCTCTGGGATGGCCTATGAGCCTCTCGGTCAGCTGCAATAAAGAAAACCAAAACCAAAGTGTGAGTCCAGAGTTACGTGGGCCAAATCCCACCAAGGCAGCTACTTGCCCTTTCCTGAGCGTGCCTGGCTCCCTCAGGCTCCAGCTTCATCCTGATTCCAAGGCTGTGGCCTTCATTAGGGGTGGCACCTGGGTAAGAGAAAGGCAAAGTTAAATGGCATTGCTGTGAGTGCAGTGGATGACCTTGTGTGCTGCAAGACATGGGAATGCCTCTGCTAGGCTTCTGAACAGCCTTGTGGGGGGGGGCGCTCAAATAAACAAATAAACACCCTTTCTCACCCTGCTGCCTGCAAACCCCCTCCCAAGAACTCCTAACTGGATACCTGATCACCCTCCCTCTCCCAGTCACAATCCTCAACTCACCTGAAGCCTCAATCTCAAACATCATCCTTGACACTGGGAAGATCTCTCTTGCAACACGATGAATCTACTGAAAAATTGTTGTGCTTGAGAGCTGAGCAATAACAACCACTTCTCTCCACTGCTCACCTTGACTGACGTCCTAAAAAGAAAGACAAAGAACAGTGCTGTAACACAGTCACCATACACACTTCTGCTGCAGAGACAAATGGGGCCTCACCTGCTCGGGGCAATCCCCTCACCCGGGACGGGGCCCTCTGGCACAGATTTAATCCATCTCAATCTGAAGAAAAAATTAGGACAAGAGTCAAACAGTTGCAGGATAACTGAGGAGCTCCAGATATCCTGTGTCCATCTACAAATCCCACCTAGAGTCCAACTACACCCCACATTACACATTCCAAGTCCCTGGGACTTCTCCTATCGCACCAGGCTGTGTGGCAGGGCAGAGCAGCTCCGGCACATACGTGTGCTGACACCCGTGACACAGGACAGACAGGACAGGACAGGACAGGACAAACACTGGGGACACAACAGGAACAGAAATCTCTTAGCAAGGAAAATGGCTGCAAGGACTGAGAGAACGCAAAAGAAGAAGAGTTGAAGCTGACGGTCAGCTGATGAGGCTCAGAGAACCCTGGAGGAAGAAGATGCAAACGGAATGATTTATTCCAAAAACTGCAAAGATGGTGGCTCGGGAATCCTACAGTCAGAATCCTCTCCCTAACCTCACATCCTTACAAGTCCTAGTCTGCTATAATGGATCATTGCACAGCATGGCTGTCCGTACAGCTCAGAACAAGACATGACAAGACATCTGACTGGACGCTTCTAAAGAGAGATGCATTTCTGATGCCTGTGTGAGCTCCCCAGTCAAAAGTTCTATGGCACGGGTGCCAGGGCGAGGAACACTGAGATCACGGATGCTAGGAAAGGTTTCTGAGAGGCTCCTCACAGGGCTAAGATAAGAGACATGAGATATCCAGACAACACACAATACACAAAAGACAAGTGACACGAGACACACCGGGACTGCTCTGCCCTGCTGCGCACCTCAGCACTGTGATCAAAAGGGAGATGTTGCTTTTATGGGGCCTAAGGGCCACATCTTGGCTACCCTCATTGCCAGAGCCAACTCAGACCCCCACCTCAGGGAGTCCTGACCCAGCACCCCACGTTCATCTCCTCTGTGGGTCACAGCCCTCTACTTATCTCTCAGACATCAGGGGATGCCAGTCTGTGTCAGGTGCAAAGAAAGGCCACCTCGTCATCTGGGAAGGTCCTGCTGGCACCGGGCTGGGGTCTCTCAGACAGCTGGATTAAAGAGAACCAAACATCAGTGCCTGACCTTGGCACCGCATCGGTCAAAACCCCACCACTCTGCTACTCACAGTGCTCCTAAGAAGGCCCGGCACCTCCTAACCCTGACCCTCTGCCACACATGGAATGCATCTGCACCTGAAAGAAAGTTAGAACATATGTCAAACAACACCAGGATAACTCAAAAGCTGCGAACACCTTATGTCAATCTAGGAAGAGCAGCTAGAGCCCAAGTACAGCCCACGCCACAAATTCCAACTCCCCATGGTTTGTCCTACTGAAGCACGCCATGCAGCAGGGCAGAACAGCTCCGGCAAAAATACCTGCAGACACCCGTGACACAGAACGTGACAAACAGGGGGACATGAAACACGACACATCATGCTTGTGGTGAGGGTCTCGAGGGAAGAGGGCAAAAGGCACCCCAAAGACACACTAGGGAAGACGGCACACACCGGAGCTGTTCTGCACTGCCCACCTGAAAGCTGCCATCAAAAGTAGAGCCTCTCCCTTTAGCTGTCCTAAGAGGCACTTGGAGAAGAATGCTTTTCCCTTTGCTAATTTCTAAATCTGCCCCAAGAACTCCCAACCCACTATTCTCTCATCTCCAGGCCGGGGCCCTCAACTTATCTTTTGGATGATCGGCGATGTGGAACCACTTTGCACCTGAAATGCGTCTGCCTCGGAGGGCCTCGTGAGCGCCTATGAGCCTCTTGGTCAGCTACAATAAAGAAAACCAAAACCAAAGTGTGAGTCCAGAGTTATGTGGGCCAAATCCCTGCAAGTCAGCTACTTGCCCTTTCCTGAGCGTGCCTGGCTCCCTCAGGCTCCAGCTTCATCCTGATTCCAAGGCTGTGGCCTTCATTAGGGTTGGTACCTGGGTAAGAGAAAGGCAAAGTTAAATGGCATTGCTGTGAGTGCAGTGGATGACCTTGTGTGCTGCAAGACATGGGAATGCCTCTGCTAGGCTTCTGAACAGCCTTGTGTGGGAGGGCCCTCAAATAAACAAATAAACACCCTTTCTCACCCTGCTGCCTGCAAACCCCCTCCCAAGAACTCCTAACTGGATACCTGCTCACCCTCCCTCTCCCAGTCACAATCCCCAACTCACCTGAAGCCTCAATCTCAAACATCATCCTTGACACTGGGCAGATCTCTCTTGCGACACGATGAATCTTCTGAAAAATTGTTGTGCTTGAGAGCTGAGCAATAACAACCACTTCTCTCCGCTGCTCACCTTGGCTGCTGGTATCCAGATTGATTTCCTAAAAAGAAAGACAAAGAACAGTGCTGTAACACAGTCACCATACACACTTCTGCTGCAGAGACACACGGGGCCTCACCTGCTCGGGGCAATCCCCTCACCCGGGATGGGGCCCTCTGGCACAGATTTAATCCATCTCAACCTGAGGAAAAAATTAGGACAAGAGTCAAACAGTTGCAGGATAACTGAGGAGCTCCAGATATCCTGTGTCCATCTACAAATCCCACCTAGAGTCCAACTACACCCCACATTACACATTGCAAGTCCCTGGGACTTCTCCTATCGCACCAGGCTGTGCGGCAGGGCAGAGCAGCTCCGGCACATACGTGTGCTGACACCCGTGACACAGGACAGACAGGACAGGACAGGACAGACAACGGGGACACAACAGGAACAGAAATCTCTTGGCAAGGAAAATGGCTGCAAGGACTGAGAGAATGCTAAGAGAGATGACTGAGTTCAAACTGACGGTCAGCTGATGAGGCTCAGAGAACCCTGGAGGAAGAAGATGCTAACTGAATGATTTATTCCAAGAACAGCAAAGATCGATGCCTAGGAATCCTATGGTCAGAATCCTCTGCCTGCCCTCACATTCTTACAAGTCCTAATCCACCATAATGGATCCAGGTGGGGCATAGCTGTCCAGACAGCTCAGAACAAGACCTGACAAGACACCTGACTGGATGCTTCCAAAGAGAGAAGAGAGTCTGATGCCTGTCTGAGCTCCCCAGTCAAAAGTTCTATGGCCTGGGTGCCAGGCCAAGGAATGCAGAGATCACAGATGCTAACAATGATGCCAAGGTTTCTGACAGGCCCCCCTAAGGTAAAAGACATGGGATACACAAACAACACATAATGCACAACAGACAAAGGACACGAGACACACCGGGACTGCTCTGCCCTGCACACCTCAGCACTGTGATCAAAAGTGAGACGTGGCTTGTATGGGGCCTAAGGGGCCACTTCATGAACACCCCCTACCTCCAAATTGGACTCAAAAACCCCTCCCAGTAGTTCCCAAACCAGCACCATGCCTTCATCCCCTCTGTGGGTCACAGCCCTCTACTTATCTCTCAGACATCAGGGGATGTCAGTCTGTGTCAGGTGCATAGAAAGGCCACCTCGTCACCTGGGAAGGTCCTGCTGGCACTGGGCTGGTGTCTCTCAGGTGTCAGCTACAATAAAGAAAACCAAAACCAAAGTGTGAGTCCAGAGTTATGTGGGCCAAATCCCACCAAGGCAGCTACTTGCTTTTTCCTGAGTATGCCTGGCTGCCTCAGGCTCCAGCTTCATCCTGATTCCAAGGCTGTGGCCTTCATTAGGGGTGGCAGCTGGGTAAGAGAAAGGCAAAGTTAAATGGCATTGCTGTGAGTGCAGTGGCTGATCTTGTGTGCTGTATGGGAATGCCTCTGCTAGGCTTCTGAACAGCCTTGTGTGGGAGGGCCCTCAAATAAACAAATAAACACCCTTTCTCACCCTGCTGCCTGCAAACCTCCCCCCTTCCACAATAACTCCTAACTGGATACCTGATCACCCTCCCTCTCCCAGTCACAATCCTCAACTCATCAGAAGCCTGAGTCTCAAACATCATCTTGGACACTGGGCAGATCCCTCTGAAGACATGATGAATCTGCTGAGAATTTGTTGTGCTTGACACAGCTTGGAATTTCAGGGAGTCTCACTCCTCAATTTAACAAAAAAAAAAAAAAAAAAAAAAAAAAAAAAAAAAAAAAAAAAAAAAAAAAAAAACTAAACCAGAAAACAAAAATAAAAAACCCAAAACACCTAAATCCCCACAAAAAATAAAAAAAAAAATACAGAAACCACCAAAAAATCAAAGAAAGCAACGAAAACCAACCAAAAACCCCAAAAAGAAAACCTAAGAAACCAAAATTTCCACCAAAAAAAAATCCAACAACAAAAAAAAAAAAAAAAAAAAAACAGAGCAAAACCAAAAATTACAAAGGCACTTTACCACCCCTAAACACAAAACCCAAAATCACAAACCTAAACATTCCCTGTGTTCTATGCTGTTTTCTTCACAGAATCTTCCAAGCCTCTGTGCTTCAGATGCCCAGAAACACTTGCTGAAAACAAGCTGAGATGAGCTGAAAGAGCCTCTTCCCTAAAATGAGGAGAGCTCTTGCCCCAGCACATCCCAGAGAGGGTATGAAGCCCCTCAGCCACGGCTGGGGTTAATAACCCCTGATTGTGCCCCGCCTCTCGTTCCCATGGCACCCAGGAAAAGGGAGGGGGCAATCCCACCAAGCCCTCAGAGCAGCTGCAGCTGTTTGGCTCCTCTGACTCACATTCAAGGGCAGTAAAGGGCTTGTTATAGAAGAAAGTTCTTCAGAAGAATAGCAGTACTTTCTTTTTTGCAACAACTACCTGGAGCAGAAGAACAGAAAACTGGCAAGATATAAAACTTTGTGGTAAGGTTACATAGCTGGATAAATTGGGTAATTGAGTAATTTGCTGTTACCTTACATAATTATTCTGTGTTTAACAAAAGCCATCTAATAAATTCACACCCAAAACTCCAGCAGCCCAGCTGGCCCTACCAAATCTCTATGTTTATGCATACAGTAAACAAAACCAAAATCCCAGTAATACCTATCAGAAGTCTGTGAAAGAAATCTATTGAAATTGATCCTACCTCAAATACAAAACAACCGATGCAAAGTTAGCTTCACTCAAAAAACAATTTACACAGAGCTAATAACACCAAGAAATAAAACAACACACCATATACCAGCAAAGAATATAATAGTGAAGAAAAAAGAAACCACTTTTTTTTTTTTTAATTTAAACTAACTTCTTTTATTAGCTAGAACAAAAGCTTCCCAAATTCCTTACAACTTCTGAGTTTCCATCCAAGCAAAAAGCAAAATTCGTGCACTTGTGCGTTCGATGCTCCTGTCAGATTCTCTGTTTCTCTCCACATCTTCTTACACTTTCAGTCTTCACGCTGTGCTGCCGTGATGAGTTTGACGGAAGAATTGGTAAACGTTAGGAGAGGATTTCCCTGCCTCCCTCCCCAAAGCTGGTTTCCTTAGTGCATTTCACTCAATCCCAAGCCGGCAATGATGCACGCTCACCTCAAGGCTCACAGCTGCTCGGCTAAACTCGGCTGTAATCGGCTAAACTCGGCCACTGTCATCTGCATTCGGCCAGACTCGACCCTTCGGCACAGCTCGGCTCGCTTCGGCCGAACTCGGAGCCGCTCAGTGCGCTCGGCGCGGCTCGGCTCGCTTCGGCCGAACTCGGAGCCGCTCTCTGCGCTCGGGCCACCTCGGCTCGCTTCGGCCGAACTCGGTACCGCTCTGTGCGCTCGGCGCGGCCCGGCTCGCTTCGGCCCAACTCGGAGCCGCTCTCTGCGCTCGGCGCGCCTCGGCTCGCCTCGCTTCGGCCGAACTCGGAGCCTCTCCGTGCGCTCGGTGCGGCTCGGCTCGCTTCGGCCGAACTCGGAGCCGCTCTCCGCGCTCGGCGCAGCTCGGCTCGCTTCGGCCGAACTCGGAGCCTCTCCGTGCGCTCGGTGCGGCTCGGCTCGCTTCGGCCGAACTCGGAGCCGCTCTCTGCGCTCGGCGCGGCTCGGCTCGCTTCGGCCGAACTCGGAGCCGCTCTCTGCGCTCGGCGCGGCCCGGCTCGCTTCGGCCCAACTCGGAGCCGCTCTCTGCGCGTTCGGCTGAGCTCGGCTCCCTGAGGGCGGGCAAGCGGCGGCGCCTCGCGTTAAACTCGCCCGGCTCGGGGCTCTCCTGCTGCCGCGTCCCGCGGGCGGCCCGGCCATCGCACGGACACGATCGGGAGCGCGGCGTGGCACAGGAGCTCATTGGGCTGTGACCGCACTCGCGCTAATTAGCGCTCACGAGAGCAGCGGGCTCGGTTCGGCTGAGCTCGGCTCGGTTCAGGCAGCCTCGCAAGCCTGGCCTCGGTTCGCTCGAGGCCGTCAGGTTCGGCCGGTCTCGCCTTGGTTCGGCTGAGCTCGTTCCATTCGGCCGAAGGAGGCGTTGTTCGCTCGTGTTTTTATAAATATCTTTCTATATTGACTGTATAATTCTATATTTAGTTTTATACTTCTATAATACTTCCATTATTCCAAATAAAAACCCCGTCTCTAACCAAATATATAAAAAAACCCCTTCTTTTAAAGGATATTGAAATATTTTTTATTTATACTTTGTATAATTATACATTCATATTTTAATTTATCGTTTCTTTGGATGTATTACATTAATTATGATATATATATACAATTTTAAAATAGATTTAAATTAGTATTTAAATTATGTATAATATCTACTGCTACAACTAATTTTTTCTTATATTTTTAATTTTTATATTTATCTGTATGTATTTATTATATATTTCTAAACTTAGATTTCTACCTTTATATTATTTGTATTTATAATTTTTACAATCAAAACCCTGCCTATTGACCAATAAAGAAAACCTGCTTTATTTAAGTATTTTAAAAATATTTTCATGTTTATAATTTTCATATTTATAATTTGTTCAATATTAGATGAGAACACACCTGCTCCTGCACCGCAGTGGGGCTCCCTCTCCTGGGGACCTTGGGGTGCCCCAACGGCATCAGAGCCCAGAGTCTTCACCCCCTTCTCCTCTGTTTAGAAAGTACACTGGAACTTTTTTCTGGAAACAAAGACATTACCTAAATCCTCTCCCCGTGTCCTAGACAGATGGATATTCAGTTATTAGTTGGCTGGGCAGCAGTTTCTTAAATAGAATGATAATCAAGATGTGAACATTTCAGCTACAAGCAAATAGGCAAATCTGAACAAGGTACTGGTGGGCGACCACTGAAGTTATTTTGAAGGAATTTTTTAAACAATAAAATACTGATACCACAAAAATAAAGCAAAAAGCTAACTACTGGCTAAGAATGAAGGAAAAATTAACTTTTGACAGCAACAACATTCCAACCACACAGGCTTTTTCCCAATGTCATACCTTATAACTACCTCTCTTGGGAATTCTCATCACGTATCCCAAAAGGAATAAATACCTCAGAGCGTCCTAAAGCAAAAAGTAGCACACATGAGCTCCTCACACTCCCGGGAGGCCGGGACAGCGTGCACTGAGTCTGCAACAAATTCTGCTCACTGAGGGTCTGCAAACAAAGGTTCAACTGATGAACTGAACTGATTTTAAAGGGAGGTTTTCTAAGCACAGAAGCACAACAAAGAACAAGCAAAAACAATTCTTAAAAACAACCTGCAAGTTTTGTTTAGCATATATGCAACTGATTTCCACCCTGTGGCTTCTCACTTTGATTTGTCTGTAGGTTCAGGAAGATGACAATGCACACACTGCCTTCCCTGAGCCCCCCACAGCAGCTGAGCGCTGCTCCGTGTGCTCAGATCATCAGGAACTGGATTGCACGTGCCCGGATGGACTGGAACTGCTCTGCTGCAGATTCAGGAGACGATGGCAGAGAGGGGCTGGCCGAGGCGTCGTCCCAATTCCATTTCTGTGTGACAAGAAGCGGTTTGTTCCCAACGGGTGCAACAATCCCCAGCTCGCTTCCATGGTGAGTACCGATGGCACACAAATGGCAGCCTGAGGAAATCGTATTCTGGGCTCTAAGTGCTTGGGATGGGGTCTGATTTTTTGTTTTGCATCTGGATGATGATTAGTACGACAGGGCCCTGATTGATGACATGGCAGCACAGAATTAAAAACTCCTCGACAGGATTACATCGACTTCTAGGAAAAGACAAAAGCCTAGGACCCTTCTGAAATCTATTTTTAATGCGAAGCACACGGATTGTCACTATGCTGCGCCTTCCAGCTTTTCAAAGCAGCTTACTTCTGAAGACCAGAAAACATTTATTTCTACAGAAACAATGGGCAACCCCCAGGCTAATCTCAGCACTACTGTTTAATAGGGGATCTGCCAGCATGCCAGTCCAGCTTCAAGTGTGCTTTATTTCAGTCTAACATCCCCTCAAAATTCTTCTCACATCTCCCAACACTGACATCTTATTTTCCCCTAAAGCTTCTCATCATTAGCAATTTCCAAGTAACATGGTATTTTTACAACATTCAAAAATGTCATGCTGGACTGTGCTAGAGAGTAATTTGCATATATAAGCTTAGCAAAGTTTGAATTGACTTGTCCAGAGAAAAAACCTACAAGTGAACACCTACACCTGCCTACAAAGAGCTAACAAGCCCCTGGCAGCTGCCAGCATCAAAGCACAGCGGATGTTTCTAATACAGGGTAAGGATAACAATATCACCTTCTGTTCTCTCCAGCTTCTTTTCCCTGCAGTCATATTTTGCTGCTTATGATTTTTTTAGTCTCTGTATCTTCTTGGACAGCACCGAGCCCGACGACGAGGATATGAGAGTCTTTCCCTGTCGGACGGAGAGAACCAGGAAAACAGTTAAAATAAGAACAGGGCAGTTTGAAATTCATACTTGCAACGAGAAGCAGCGCCTAACAAACAGAACAAAAGTAAACAAAGCATGGTACCTCCCTGGGGACAGAAGACTTATAAACTCTCCAGAATTTACAATTCTAGCGACCATCCCCTTCAGGACAGCAGCCAAGTGTCCCATGGGGTGGTGCTGCACCAAAGAACCATCTGAGAGGTTCCAAAGAGTGAAATGCACAATATTTTGCAAAGACAAAAAATCTTGCAAAATAACAAAAATACAATAGATGTAAACTACAGGGTAAGAGTACAAGTGTTCACTTTAAGAGCTGGAACCATCCAGGTGAGCACCTGATAAATGGATCCTCACAGGAGTTTGAACCCTTCAGGACACAGAAGGGTTTTCCCCAGAAACTTCACAGACTGAGTTTTGATAGAAGTACACTTGCCAGACCCTCAGAAACGTCACCCATTCTCCAGGTGTCTGGAGAGAACTGCAAATGGCTCTCACGTAGTTTGAGCTAGTTGTGTAAGGTCTCAGGGTGAATTTCACCAGATGCAACCAAACTGGGCAACTCCCAGTGGGACAGAAGGAACACAAAGCTTGGGTAAGCAGAGCTGCAGCAAATACTGAGGAAACAAACATAACAGCGTAAAAAATAATAAACCATCCTTTTTTTTCCCTCTTGCTTTTGTTTTTTTCTTATTCAGATCAGCACAGCAATTAAAGAGAACGTGAAAAACTCACCATTACTGAACATTTCATCATCTGTAAGCTGAGCATCCTTAGCATAGAGGACTCCAAAGTTAAAATTCACCGATCCCTGGGAAATAAAACCAAATATCGTATGGTAAACAATCAAACAGCAGTCAAAAAAATTTGTTTCCTCTAAGGACTATCTGGTATGTATGTATCTTTGCATTACACATTAGAACATACACTTTATACCATCTCCTAATAGGTAATAATTTACCTTTGAACTTTGTTAGTATAGCATGAATTTTTAACTTAAACTGGTGATCTATTATTATTAAGTTGGTGCTTAAAGTTATTTCTGCTGTCACGTTCAAAAAAACATGAATTTTTTTTACTGGAATGAGCAATTGATTTCAAAGTCATCAAAAGCCCACCAAAACACAAAGCTGGGTTCACTGGACGGGTCTGTGAGCTAGAAGTAGTTAGGCTTGTACTTCCCTCTTGCTCTTCCAGAACCAATAAATCCTGTCAACAAAACCAGGATCTTTAGCCCGCTGCTGTGAAAGATTCTACAAGGATGATGGTTTGATTTGTGTTTAGAAGTTTTGATTTGAAATGGCCAGTCCAATGGATAAAGACAGTTTAGGTAGTATTACATTGCTATTATTATTTTTACTATTACTACTGCTATTGTTATCATCTGCTACTGGAAGAAACAAACCAGTAGTACCTATACTTAATTACTTTTATTTCCAGGAAATAATAAAGAAAAAGAACCAAACCAAAAAAAGTCACTTCCTACCTTTTATATCAAGGGATGAAAAATTTCTCTTGGGCTCTTCTCCAATTTATCAAGACTCATAGCAATGAAAGGCAAACAAAACAGCGCTTTATAGAAGGCCAAGTGCACGTTTCAAGGCTGAACCACCAACTGATTGCAGTGACAGCAGTTACAACATGAATCCTTCCTAGAGCCTCTGTGAAATGGAATGTTCTGTGGAACTGCCGTTTCTTTCCCAAAATACTAACTTCCAACACTTCCTAAACGTATTTTGTATTTTAAAACCACAGAAGTTAGTGAGACTCTGTGCGGAGATCAGGTTTAAATTTATTTCCTTCCAAAGCACAGAGCTCTGTTCCATCACCCTTCCCTTTGGCTCTACACTGAATTATGGTGAGCATTTGAGGACTGCTCAATAATCGATTCTATTTCTCTCTTTTTCTAGTTCTCTCTATTCCTAAATCATTCAAGACAAGTCAAATGAAAAATGACAAGTTCAGCATCAGAGTCACACTTTTTCCCTTTGTCTGCTCAAGAACAGGCTCTAAATCCACTTATTGCTGCCTTCAACGATTCAGACTTGCAAAACCATTCTTACATGTTTTACAGCTTTATCATACAACCCACAGAACGCAAGCTCTGAATTACAGGAAAAGGTACACAGGCAAATATCTAAAGGGATCACTTATTTGTAAATACATACCTTGATAGAGAGCCCACTGAGAACCTTTCTGTGGGACTCTAAGGGACGCATGCTTTCTGAGCACCCTGTAAACAAGAAAAGCTACGATATATTACAGGACATCCCCACTTTTTCTACATATTCAAATAGAATTTTTAATAAAAACAGTTCAGTTACAAAAGAAGGAAGAAAACCAAGCTAATTTTACTCAGCTGTATTTACTGCCGATTTAGAGAAAAATGCCGGGCCGCGTCGGCCGTTGCGTCACACGCCGCGCCGGCAGCAGGGCCTGCCGGGAGTTGGAGTCTCGGGCTGACAGCCACTCACGTGCCGCGTCAGCCGCTGCGTCACACGCCGCGCCGGCAACAGGGCCTGCCGGGAGTTGTAGTCTCGGGCTGACAGCCACGGCTCCGTCCCCCGCCACCGGGAGCTGCAGTCCCTCCTGGGCATCAAACGGGTCCTTCGCCCCAGGGCGGGGAAGGACCTGAGGCAGCACCGCTCCTCCCGGATGCCCTCTCTTTTTTCCTCCAACTCTTTTTACTTTTTTCACTCTGTTTTTTTTTTCACCACTTCCCTTCCCCCTTGCTCTCCTGCTTCCTTTCATTTCCTTTCCTTTCCTTCCCTTCCCTTTGCCTTTCTTCTATTTCTGATCTTGGTTTACTTTTCCACCTTCAGAATAAAAAAGCAGCAGTAGAAACTTTCAGGCTACCCGGGAGTAAAAATAAAACTCCAAAACGAAAATGCTTTAAAGAAAACGATTTATTCCCTGGGAGCCTGAAATTTTCTACTGCTGCATGTGACACAGAGCTTTTATTCCTTCTTATAGATAGTTGATATTTTATATATATTTATAGTTTATGTTGATGCATTATATTAATAACTCCATATAATATGCACCTTATTCAAAAAATATACGGGAATTATTTTTTAAATTATTTACCATATCTACTGCTACAACTTATTTTTCCTTATATTTCTAATTTTTATATAAATCTTTAATGTGTTTATGATATATTTCTATACTTATATTTCTACCTTTATATTATTTGTATTTGTAATTTTTACACTAAAACCCCTGCTTTGGCAAAGAAAAAACAAAACCATCCATTATTTTAAACTACCTAAATTTTTTTTATATTTATATTTATCATAATATACAACAAATGATAGATATAAGTAGATAGATATATCACACCCGCATTTATATCTATTTTATATCCATTTCCTATAATATTTTTCATAAAATATATGCAGTATTACGTGTATTATATATTGTATCAATTTATGTTATTTTACATTTACAATTTATTATTAATTTTTTATATATCTGCATATAGTTGCAATACACTTATATATTTGTATTTTTGCTTGGCTTGTATTTACATTTATATTCTCTATTCATATATCTATAAACATACACAATACTCTATTAAAATTAGAGTAACTTATTGTAACATATAATGACTTATGTTACATGTTAAATTTTAAAAATTGACCGAATATATAAAAATAAAATTGGCTCATTCCCATTGCTACACATCTATTTCTTTTGTTTCAATATAGTTAGAGTCATAATTGCATATTTAAAATCCAATTCCTAAATGAAATGACAAAACAAACAGCATCAAATTCTCACCAATATCTTCCAAAAACATCAAGATACCTCCAACAGCCAAACAAGTGTCAGCGAAAAAACCAAGAACACTCTTTTCAATAACAATTCTCATCACGACAGAAAAATGGAACCAAAATAAAAGAAAATCCTATAGAAACACACACAGCAAATTACAAAAAGTACTAAAAAAAAGTCAAACCAATCTACTCAACTCAAGCCAGTGCCGCTCACCCTGAACGACATTACTAAAAAAGAAAAAACCAACAAAATTCTACCTCTACACTAACTCAAGGAATAAACAATCCTCTGTAAAAATAACTTTAAAACCTGAACTAATTAACAAAATGGAAAAACATCTCAACCACTAAAAACTAAGAAATTAACTACCCAAATAAATAAATAGTTTTAAAAACCACCATATAAATACCCATGTTCCCAAAATAAACCCTGATAAACAATACTCAAAAAAATTAAAAGACAACAACAACAACAACAAAAAAAAAGAAAATAAAGAAACCAACAAGAATAATACCAAAAACCAGATAAACTTAAAACTGCAACAAAAAAATTATTCCCAACTGAATAAACCCATAGTGCCTCAAGCTATCAAAATAAAAATACCACCTAGAAACAAACACAAAGACTAAAGACAAACGTAACCATAAACAATGTCCCCCAAATTACCCGTAACCATAAAACATACACTACAATCAAATAAACCAACCAAATAAAAGCCCTGGAAGACGATAAACACACATGCAATTATAAAGATTAAAAACCCGCTGCTATGAACGACACGACGCTACCTCAAGCCCTCCAAAACAAACACTACAGACTCACGCTAATAAAAGCCACCGCAACAGAATTAAAATCCGAACCGCTGCTTCACGCTATGACCCGTAAAAATCATTGCACGCCCTTCTAAACATAATACCCCGGGAAAAAAAAAAAAACTCCGACTACAAAACTCAATCCAAAACAAACCTTTATCATCCCTACCGGCACCGAGAACCGTACCACTCAGGAAGAACACCGTATCCCTTAGCGTACACCCGCTGCAAACCGAACACAGCGATGCAATCAACGCCTCCAAAGCGCCTCCGAGCCACGGCACCGCCGAACTATGAGCGGCCAAACCCCGCGCTCGCTGCCAGCCCCGGACGGAGCGCGGCTCCCGGCAGGAAAGCGGCTCCTGCGGCGGCCGCTCCGGCACGCGGGGCCGGCGCCGTCCCGGGGAGCCCCGCCCGCTGCCCCTGCCCGGCGGGGCCGGCACCGGGCCCGGGGCTACCGGCGGCGCCCGAGCCCCGCGCCTGGAGCGGACGGAGCGGCCAGCACCGCCCGGGCCGGTGCAGCAGCGCCCGCGCCGCCTCTGCCGCCCTTGGCCGGCCCGGCCTGGCTCCGCTCGGCTCCGCATGGCTCGCACCGGCGCAGCTCCGCCACTGCCGCCCTGGCCGCGCCAAAACCCCGTGCGCCCCGGCAGCTGCTCGGGCCGTGCCAGCAGCACTCCCGAGCGGGAACGTTCCGGGCCGGGAACGTTCCGGGCCGGGCCGCGGGCACGAGGAGCGCCCTCCAATGCAGCGGCACAGCCCCATTGCAGCCCTGCAAACGCTGCCGGAGCTGCGGCTTCCCGCAAGCCAACCCCGAAACCTACGCCGCAGGCGGGGCTCACCTCACTTCAACAAGGGCAAAGAAATGTGTTCTCCCCTCCAATTTCACCCCCTAGGAGAGCAGAAAAGAAGGGGTGCTCCTCAAATGAAAGCCTTCGTCTGATGGGAAAGGGCGATTTCAAACCCTTGAAAAGGAAGGACACCAGGGCTGCCCCCTCCATTTAAACCCTAGGGTGATGAAAATGGGGTGGGCTGCCTTCAAATCAAACCCATAATACCACAAGAATACTTTTCCCATTCCCCTTAAAATAGAACGCAGGGATTCCCTGTCACCCCCGGGATACCCCTAACAGCCTGGAAAAGGCAGCTTTTCCTGCAATCAACACCCTTAAAACCACAAGTGAAGAGGGATCCCCTCAGTTCAAACACAGACAATAAGAGAAGAGGAGCTGCTTCCTTCTCCGTAATTCATTTTGTCCTCATAAGCTCCACTTTTGTTCCTGGGGAACCGGGGAGGGACTGGCAAGATGAAATTGCAAAGGGGAAGGAGAAAAGTCCCCGCTCCAAACCCACACGGGCTCACCTGTTCGGCTGCTGCTCCCCGGCACAAAGATTCATCCCTCGGCACCTCCTTTAAGCGATGCTCCACGTACCCAAGCGCGGATCCAGGCGTTTCCCCGACCCTGTGGGAAGCTCCCGCAGTCCTTCCATGAGACAGCGCCGGGAGCGCCCCATAAACCCCTTCACTCAGCAGCTCCATGCAAAAGGGAGCTGAGGCAAAGCCTCGCCCCGGCAGGAGCCGGCCCCTCATCATCCTCACACTCACACCTGGGCTGCTCTGAGCCCCCATCATCCTCACACTCGCACCTGGGTTGCTCCGAGCCCCCCATCATATATTTTTCATATTTATATTCGCATGTATATTTAGAATTTATATTACTGTATAATAAAAATTATATTATATATTGCATCTCTTTATGTTACTTACATAGATTTCTATTTCTATTTCTATTCATAGTTTGGTATTATATCTTTATATCTCTATATATTTATTATATATTTCTGTATGTCGATTTACATTTCTATAGTACTTACATTATTTAAAATAAAACCTCTGCCTCTAATGAAATAAAAAGCAAAGACACCCCTTTCTTTAAAACACATTTAAAATTTTAAAAATAATTTTGTTTGTCATAATTCTATTCACATCTATATTTGTAATTTCCATTTGTTATATTTATAGATATTATATATATTGGAGAGAATACCTTTTTATATAATAATAGATATATTCTTTTGACACAATATATTTCTTTTACTTATATCTATATATATTAAATATTTATTGATATTGACATATATATGATATATTTGGATTTCTAGTTTTATATTTTTTATGAAATCTCCAGCCTATCCCCCTATAAAAGCCAAACAATCCCCAATTTATTTAAACTATATTTAAACATAAATCCTGTCACAGCTGCATTGCACAGCAGTGCCCCAAGCTAATCTGACACTTGTTCATCTCCTGGACCTGAATCTGAACCCGCTCACCTTGATCGCACCTGGCAGAACCATTTTCGTACCTTTTTCTGGCATATCTTGTTTTTGGTTTTTTTTGTCTTGAGTTTTTGTGGCCTTTATTGCCACTCTTTCTTGCCTTGTTTCTTGGGGCTTTTACTCCCTTTTTCCTTGATTTTTTTCTGGCATTTCTTGGAGTTTTTTCTTTGTTTCTTCTTGCCCATTTTGGTGTTTTTTCTGGCTTTTCCTTGCCCCTTGGGATTTTTTTTTCTGTTTATTTTTTTTTCTGGGTTTTTATTTGCCATTTTGGTTTTTTTTTTTTTTTTTTTCCTGGATTTTTCTTCCCCATCTTAGTATTTTGTTCTGATTTTATTTCTTGCCCATCTTGGGGTTTTTCCCTGGTCAGTTTCAGGGGATTTTTCTTGCCCATCTTGGGTTCTTTTCTGGTTTTTTTTTTCTGGGTTTTTCTTAGGGTTTTTGTCCGTATTTTTTTTTTTCTGGGATTTTTCTCGCCCATCTCGGGGTTCTATTGTGGGCTTTTTCTTGCCCATCTTGGGGTTTTCTTCTGCGTTGTTTTCTTACCCATTTTGTTGTTGTTGTTGTTTGGGATTTTTGTTTGTTTGGTTTTGGGGTTTTTTTTCCTGTTTTTTTTTTTTTTTTTCCTGAGGTATTTCTGGGATTTTTCTTACCCATCTTGGGGTTTTTTTCGGGGGGGGGGCGGTTTTCTCGCCCATCTCGAGGTTTTTTCTGTGGGTTTGTTTTTTGTTGCATTTTCTTTCTTTTATTTTTCTTTTTTTACCCCCTAGGTTACTCCGTGCCCTCCTGGTTTTTTCTTTACGGCCGTATTTACGACACTCGTGCTTTACGGCCGTATTTACGACAGTCGCGCTTTACGGCACCTTTTACGACAGTCGCGCTTTACGGCCGTATTTACGACAGTCGCGCTTTACGGCCGTATTTACGACAGTCGCGCTTTACGGCCGCATTTACGACAGTCGCGCTTTACGGCCGTATTTACGACAGTCGCGCTTTACGGCCGTATTTACGACAGTCGCGCTTTACGGCCGCATTTACGACAGTCGCGCTTTACGGCACCTTTTACGACAGTCGCGCTTTACGGCCGTATTTACGACAGTCGCACTTTACGGCACCTTTTACGACAGTCGCGCTTTACGGCACCTTTTACGACAGTCGCGCTTTACGGCCGTATTTACGACAGTCGCGCTTTACGGCACCTTTTACGACAGTCGCGCTTTACGGCCGTATTTACGACAGTCGCGCTTTACGGCACCTTTTACGACAGTCGCGCTTTACGGCCGTATTTACGACAGTCGCGCTTTACGGCCGTATTTACGGCAGTCGCGCTTTACGGCCGTATTTACGGCAGTCGCGCTTTACGGCCGTATTTACGGCAGTCGCGCTTTACGGCCGTATTTACGACAGTCGCGCTTTACGGCCGGATTTACGGCAGTCGCGCTTTACGGCCGTATTTACGGCAGTCGCGCTTTACGGCCGTATTTACGGCAGTCGCGCTTTAAGGCACCTTTTACGACAGTCGCGATTTACGGCCGTATTTACGACAGTCGCGCTTTACGGCCGTATTTACGACAGTCGCGCTTTACGGCCATATTTACGGCAGTCGCGCTTTACGGCCGTATTTACGGCAGTCGCGCTTTACGGCCGTATTTACGGCAGTCGCGCTTTACGGCCGTATTTACGACAGTCGCGCTTTACGGCCGTATTTACGACAGTCGCGATTTACGGCCGTATTTACGACAGTCGCGCTTTACGGCCGTATTTACGGCAGTCGCGCTTTACGGCCGTATTTACGGCAGTCGGGATTTACGGCCGTATTTACGGCAGTCGCGCTTTACGGCCGTATTTACGGCAGTCGCGCTTTACGGCCGTATTTACGGCAGTCGCGCTTTACGGCCGTATTTACGGCAGTCGCGCTTTACGGCCGTATTTACGGCAGTCGCGCTTTACGGCCGTATTTACGGCAGTCGCGCTTTACGGCCGTATTTACGGCAGTCGCGCTTTACGGCCCTATTTACGACAGTCGCGCTTTACGGCCGTAGTTACGACAGTCGCGCTTTACGGCCGTATTTACGACAGTCGGGATTTACGGCCGTATTTACGGCAGTCGCGCTTTACGGCCGTATTTACGGCAGTCGCGCTTTACGGCCGTATTTACGGCAGTCGCGCTTTACGGCCGTATTTACGACAGTCGCGATTTACGGCCGTATTTACGACAGTCGCGCTTTACGGCCGTATTTACGGCAGTCGCGCTTTACGGCCGTATTTACGGCAGTCGCGCTTTACGGCCGTATTTACGGCAGTCGCGCTTTACGGCCGTATTTACGGCAGTCGCGCTTTACGGCCGTATTTACGGCAGTCGCGCTTTACGGCCGTATTTACGACAGTCGCGCTTTACGGCCGTATTTACGACAGTCGCGCTTTACGGCCGTATTTACGGCAGTCGCGCTTTACGGCCGTATTTACGACAGTCGCGCTTTACGGCCGTATTTACGACAGTCGCGCTTTACGGCCGTATTTACGGCAGTCGCGCTTTACGGCCGTATTTACGGCAGTCGCGCTTTACGGCCGTATTTACGGCAGTCGCGCTTTACGGCCGTATTTACGGCAGTCGCGCTTTACGGCCGTATTTACGGCAGTCGCGCTTTACGGCCGTATTTACGACAGTCGCGCTTTACGGCACCTTTTACGACAGTCGCGCTTTACGGCCGTATTTACGACAGTCGCGCTTTACGGCCGTATTTACGGCAGTCGCGCTTTACGGCCGTATTTACGGCAGTCGCGCTTTACGGCCGTATTTACGGCAGTCGCGCTTTACGGCCGTATTTACGACAGTCGCGCTTTACGGCCGTATTTACGACAGTCGCGCTTTACGGCCGTATTTACGGCAGTCGCGCTTTACGGCCGTATTTACGACAGTCGCGCTTTACGGCCGTATTTACGGCAGTCGCGATTTACGGCCGTATTTACGACAGTCGCGCTTTACGGCCGTATTTACGGCAGTCGCGCTTTACGGCCGTATTTACGGCAGTCGCGCTTTACGGCCGTATTTACGGCAGTCGCGCTTTACGGCCGTATTTACGGCAGTCGCGCTTTACGGCCGTATTTACGGCAGTCGCGCTTTACGGCCGTATTTACGGCAGTCGCGCTTTACGGCCGTATTTACGGCAGTCGCGCTTTACGGCCGTATTTACGACAGTCGCGCTTTACGGCCGTATTTACGGCAGTCGCGCTTTACGGCCGTATTTACGGCAGTCGCGCTTTACGGCCGTATTTACGGCAGTCGCGCTTTACGGCCGTATTTACGGCAGTCGCGCTTTACGGCCGTATTTACGGCAGTCGCGCTTTACGGCCGTATTTACGGCAGTCGCGCTTTACGGCCGTAATTACGGCAGTCGCGCTTTACGGCCGTATTTACGACAGTCGCGCTTTACGGCCGTATTTACGGCAGTCGCGCTTTACGGCCGTATTTACGGCAGTCGCGCTTTACGGCCGTATTTACGACAGTCGCGCTTTACGGCCGTATTTACGGCAGTCGCGCTTTACGGCCGTATTTACGGCAGTCGCGCTTTACGGCCGTATTTACGGCAGTCGCGCTTTACGGCCGTATTTACGGCAGTCGCGCTTTACGGCCGTATTTACGGCAGTCGCGCTTTACGGCCGTATTTACGGCAGTCGCGCTTTACGGCCGTATTTACGGCAGTCGCGCTTTACGGCCGTATTTACGACAGTCGCGCTTTACGGCCGTATTTACGGCAGTCGCGCTTTACGGCCGTATTTACGGCAGTCGCGCTTTTCGGCCGTATTTACGACAGTCGCGCTTTACGGCCGTATTTACGGCAGTCGCGCTTTACGGCCGTATTTACGACAGTCGCGCTTTACGGCCGTATTTACGGCAGTCGCGCTTTTCGGCCGTATTTACGACAGTCGCGCTTTACGGCCGTATTTACGACAGTCGCGATTTACGGCCGTATTTACGGCAGTCGCGCTTTACGGCCGTATTTACGGCAGTCGCGCTTTACGGCCGTATTTACGACAGTCGCGCTTTACGGCCGTATTTACGACAGTCGCGCTTTACGGCCGTATTTACGGCAGTCGCGCTTTACGGCCGTATTTACGGCAGTCGCGCTTTACGGCCGTATTTACGGCAGTCGCGCTTTACGGCCGTATTTACGACAGTCGCGCTTTACGGCCGTATTTACGGCAGTCGCGCTTTACGGCCGTATTTACGGCAGTCGCGCATTACGGCCGTATTTACGGCAGTCGCGCTTTACGGCCGTATTTACGGCAGTCGCGCTTTACGGCCGTATTTACGGCAGTCGCGCTTTACGGCCGTATTTACGGCAGTCGCGCTTTACGGCCGTATTTACGGCAGTCGCGCTTTACGACCGTATTTACGGCAGTCGCGCTTTACGGCCGTATTTACGGCAGTCGCGCTTTACGGCCGTATTTACGACAGTCGCGATTTACGGCCGTATTTACGACAGTCGCGCTTTACGGCCGTATTTACGACAGTCGCGCTTTACGGCCGTATTTACGGCAGTCGCGCTTTACGGCCGTATTTACGACAGTCGCGCTTTTCGGCCGTATTTACGACAGTCGCGCTTTACGGCCGTATTTACGACAGTCGCGCTTTACGGCCGTATTTACGACAGTCGCGCTTTACGGCCGTATTTACGGCAGTCGCGCTTTTCGGCCGTATTTACGACAGTCGCGCTTTTCGGCCGTATTTACGACAGTCGCGATTTACGGCCGTATTTACGACAGTCGCGCTTTACGGCCGTATTTACGGCAGTCGCGCTTTACGGCCGTATTTACGACAGTCGCGCTTTACGGCCGTATTTACGGCAGTCGCGCTTTACGGCCGTATTTACGGCAGTCGCGCTTTACGGCCGTATTTAGACAGTCGCGCTTTACGGCCGTATTTACGGCAGTCGCGCTTTACGGCCGTATTTACGGCAGTCGCGCTTTACGGCCGTATTTACGGCAGTCGCGCTTTACGGCCGTATTTACGACAGTCGCGCTTTACGGCACCTTTTACGACAGTCGCGATTTACGGCCGTATTTACGACAGTCGCGCTTTACGGCCGTATTTACGGCAGTCGCGCTTTACGGCCGTATTTACGGCAGTCGCGCTTTACGGCCGTATTTACGACAGTCGCGCTTTACGGCCGTATTTACGGCAGTCGCGCTTTACGGCCGTATTTACGGCAGTCGCGCTTTACGGCCGTATTTACGGCAGTCGCGCTTTACGGCCGTATTTACGGCAGTCGCGCTTTACGGCCGTATTTACGGCAGTCGCGCTTTACGTCCGTATTTACGGCAGTCGCGCTTTACGTCCGTATTTACGGCAGTCGCGCTTTACGGCCGTATTTACGGCAGTCGCGCTTTACGTCCGTATTTACGGCAGTCGCGCTTTACGTTCGTATTTACGGCAGTCGCGCTTTACGGCCGTATTTACGACAGTCGCGCTTTACGGCCGTATTTACGACAGTCGCGCTTTACGGCCGTATTTACGGCAGTCGCGCTTTACGGCCGTATTTACGGCAGTCGCGCTTTACGGCCGTATTTACGACAGTCGCGCTTTACGGCCGTATTTACGGCAGTCGCGCTTTACGGCCGTATTTACGACAGTCGCGCTTTACGGCCGTATTTACGGCAGTCGCGCTTTACGGCCGTATTTACGGCAGTCGCGCTTTACGGCCGTATTTACGACAGTCGCGCTTTACGGCCGTATTTACGACAGTCGCGCTTTACGGCCGTATTTACGACAGTCGCGCTTTACGGCCGTATTTACGGCAGTCGCGCTTTACGGCCGTATTTACGACAGTCGCGCTTTACGGCCGTATTTACGGCAGTCGCGCTTTACGGCCGTATTTACGGCAGTCGCGCTTTACGGCCGTATTTACGGCAGTCGCGCTTTACGGCCGTATTTACGACAGTCGCGCTTTACGGCCGTATTTACGGCAGTCGCGCTTTACGGCCGTATTTACGGCAGTCGCGCTTTACGGCCGTATTTACGGCAGTCGCGCTTTACGGCCGTATTTACGACAGTCGCGCTTTACGGCCGTATTTACGGTAGTCGCGCTTTACGGCCGTATTTACGACAGTCGCGCTTTACGGCCGTATTTACGGCAGTCGCGCTTTACGGCCGTATTTACGGCAGTCGCGCTTTACGGCCGTATTTACGGCAGTCGCGCTTTTCGGCCGTATTTACGACAGTCGCGCTTTACGGCCGTATTTACGGCAGTCGCGCTTTACGGCCGTATTTACGACAGTCGCGCTTTACGGCCGTATTTACGGCAGTCGCGCTTTTCGGCCGTATTTACGACAGTCGCGCTTTACGGCCGTATTTACGGCAGTCGCGCTTTACGGCCGTATTTACGACAGTCGCGCTTTACGGCCGTATTTACGACAGTCGCGATTTACGGCCGTATTTACGACAGTCGCGATTTACGGCCGTATTTACGGCAGTCGCGCTTTACGGCCGTATTTACGGCAGTCGCGCTTTACGGCCGTATTTACGACAGTCGCGCTTTACGGCCGTATTTACGACAGTCGCGCTTTACGGCCGTATTTACGGCAGTCGCGCTTTACGGCCGTATTTACGGCAGTCGCGCTTTACGGCCGTATTTACGGCAGTCGCGCTTTACGGCCGTATTTACGACAGTCGCGCTTTACGGCCGTATTTACGGCAGTCGCGCTTTACGGCCGTATTTACGGCAGTCGCGCATTACGGCCGTATTTACGGCAGTCGCGCTTTACGGCCGTATTTACGGCAGTCGCGCTTTACGGCCGTATTTACGGCAGTCGCGCTTTACGGCCGTATTTACGGCAGTCGCGCTTTACGACCGTATTTACGGCAGTCGCGCTTTACGGCCGTATTTACGGCAGTCGCGCTTTACGGCCGTATTTACGACAGTCGCGATTTACGGCCGTATTTACGACAGTCGCGCTTTACGGCCGTATTTACGACAGTCGCGCTTTACGGCCGTATTTACGACAGTCGCGCTTTACGGCCGTATTTACGGCAGTCGCGCTTTACGGCCGTATTTACGACAGTCGCGCTTTTCGGCCGTATTTACGACAGTCGCGCTTTACGGCCGTATTTACGACAGTCGCGCTTTACGGCCGTATTTACGACAGTCGCGCTTTACGGCCGTATTTACGGCAGTCGCGCTTTTCGGCCGTATTTACGACAGTCGCGCTTTTCGGCCGTATTTACGACAGTCGCGATTTACGGCCGTATTTACGACAGTCGCGCTTTACGGCCGTATTTACGGCAGTCGCGCTTTACGGCCGTATTTACGACAGTCGCGCTTTACGGCCGTATTTACGGCAGTCGCGCTTTACGGCCGTATTTACGACAGTCGCGCTTTACGGCCGTATTTACGACAGTCGCGCTTTACGGCCGTATTTACGGCAGTCGCGCTTTACGGCCGTATTTACGGCAGTCGCGCTTTACGGCCGTAAATACGGCAGTCGCGCTTTACGGCCGTATTTACGGCAGTCGCGCTTTACGGCCGTATTTACGGCAGTCGCGCTTTACGGCCGTATTTACGACAGTCGCGATTTACGGCCGTATTTACGGCAGTCGCGCTTTACGGCCGTATTTACGGCAGTCGCGCTTTACGGCCGTATTTACGACAGTCGCTATTTACGGCCGTATTTACGACAGTCGCGCTTTACGGCCGTATTTACGACAGTCGCGCTTTACGGCCGTATTTACGGCAGTCGCGCTTTACGGCCGTATTTACGGCAGTCGCGCTTTACGGCCGTATTTACGGCAGTCGCGCTTTACGGCCGTATTTACGACAGTCGCGCTTTACGGCCGTATTTACGACAGTCGCGATTTACGGCCGTATTTACGACAGTCGCGCTTTACGGCCGTATTTACGACAGTCGCGCTTTACGGCCGTATTTACGGCAGTCGCGCTTTACGGCCGTATTTACGACAGTCGCGCTTTACGGCCGTATTTACGGCAGTCGCGCTTTACGGCCGTATTTACGACAGTCGCGCTTTACGGCCGTATTTACGGCAGTCGCGCTTTACGGCCGTATTTACGACAGTCGCGCTTTACGGCCGTATTTACGACAGTCGCGATTTACGGCCGTATTTACGACAGTCGCGCTTTACGGCCGTATTTACGACAGTCGCGCTTTACGGCCGTATTTACGGCAGTCGCGCTTTACGGCCGTATTTACGACAGTCGCGCTTTACGGCCGTATTTACGGCAGTCGCGCTTTACGGCCGTATTTACGGCACTCGCTATTTACGGCCGTATTTACGACAGTCGCTATTTACGGCCGTATTTACGACAGTCGCGCTTTACGGCCGTATTTACGACAGTCGCGCTTTACGGCCGTATTTACGGCAGTCGCGCTTTACGGCCGTATTTACGGCAGTCGCGCTTTACGGCCGTATTTACGACAGTCGCGCTTTACGGCCGTATTTACGACAGTCGCGCTTTACGGCCGTATATACGACAGTCGCTATTTACGGCCGTATTTACGACAGTCGCGCTTTACGGCCGTATTTACGACAGTCGCTATTTACGGCCGTATTTACGGCAGTCGCGCTTTACGGCCGTATTTACGGCAGTCGCGCTTTACGGCCGTATTTACGGCAGTCGCGCTTTACGGCCGTATTTACGACAGTCGCTATTTACGGCTGTATTTACGACAGTCGCGCTTTACGGCCGTATTTACGGCAGTCGCGCTTTCCGGCCGTATTTACGGCAGTCGCGCTTTACGGCCGTATTTACGGCAGTCGCGCTTTACGGCCGTATTTACGACAGTCGCGCTTTACGGCCGTATTTACGGCAGTCGCGCTTTACGGCCGTATTTACGGCAGTCGCGCTTTACGGCCGTATTTACGACAGTCGCGCTTTTCGGCCGTATTTACGACAGTCGCGCTTTACGGCCGTATTTACGGCAGTCGCGCTTTACGGCCGTATTTACGGCAGTCGCGCTTTACGGCCGTATTTACGACAGTCGCGCTTTACGGCCGTAGTTACGACAGTCGCGCTTTACGGCCGTATTTACGACAGTCGGGATTTACGGCCGTATTTACGGCAGTCGCGCTTTACGGCCGTATTTACGGCAGTCGCGCTTTACGTCCGTATTTACGGCAGTCGCGCTTTACGTCCGTATTTACGGCAGTCGCGCTTTACGGCCGTATTTACGGCAGTCGCGCTTTACGTCCGTATTTACGGCAGTCGCGCTTTACGGCCGTATTTACGACAGTCGCGCTTTACGGCCGTATTTACGACAGTCGCGCTTTACGGCCGTATTTACGGCAGTCGCGCTTTACGGCCGTATTTACGGCAGTCGCGCTTTACGGCCGTATTTACGACAGTCGCGCTTTACGGCCGTATTTACGGCAGTCGCGCTTTACGGCCGTATTTACGACAGTCGCGCTTTACGGCCGTATTTACGGCAGTCGCGCTTTACGGCCGTATTTACGGCAGTCGCGCTTTACGGCCGTATTTACGACAGTCGCGCTTTACGGCCGTATTTACGACAGTCGCGCTTTACGGCCGTATTTACGACAGTCGCGCTTTACGGCCGTATTTACGGCAGTCGCGCTTTACGGCCGTATTTACGACAGTCGCGCTTTACGGCCGTATTTACGGCAGTCGCGCTTTACGGCCGTATTTACGGCAGTCGCGCTTTACGGCCGTATTTACGGCAGTCGCGCTTTACGGCCGTATTTACGACAGTCGCGCTTTACGGCCGTATTTACGGCAGTCGCGCTTTACGGCCGTATTTACGGCAGTCGCGCTTTACGGCCGTATTTACGGCAGTCGCGCTTTACGGCCGTATTTACGACAGTCGCGCTTTACGGCCGTATTTACGGCAGTCGCGCTTTACGGCCGTATTTACGACAGTCGCGCTTTACGGCCGTATTTACGGCAGTCGCGCTTTACGGCCGTATTTACGGCAGTCGCGCTTTACGGCCGTATTTACGGCAGTCGCGCTTTTCGGCCGTATTTACGACAGTCGCGCTTTACGGCCGTATTTACGGCAGTCGCGCTTTACGGCCGTATTTACGACAGTCGCGCTTTACGGCCGTATTTACGGCAGTCGCGCTTTTCGGCCGTATTTACGACAGTCGCGCTTTACGGCCGTATTTACGGCAGTCGCGCTTTACGGCCGTATTTACGACAGTCGCGCTTTACGGCCGTATTTACGACAGTCGCGATTTACGGCCGTATTTACGACAGTCGCGATTTACGGCCGTATTTACGACAGTCGCGCTTTACGGCCGTATTTACGACAGTCGCGCTTTACGGCCGTATTTACGACAGTCGCGCTTTACGGCCGTATTTACGGCAGTCGCGCTTTACGGCCGTATTTACGACAGTCGCGCTTTTCGGCCGTATTTACGACAGTCGCGCTTTACGGCCGTATTTACGACAGTCGCGCTTTACGGCCGTATTTACGACAGTCGCGCTTTACGGCCGTATTTACGGCAGTCGCGCTTTTCGGCCGTATTTACGGCAGTCGCGCTTTTCGGCCGTATTTACGACAGTCGCGCTTTTCGGCCGTATTTACGACAGTCGCGATTTACGGCCGTATTTACGACAGTCGCGCTTTACGGCCGTATTTACGGCAGTCGCGCTTTACGGCCGTATTTACGACAGTCGCGCTTTACGGCCGTATTTACGGCAGTCGCGCTTTTCGGCCGTATTTACGACAGTCGCGCTTTACGGCCGTATTTACGGCAGTCGCGCTTTACGGCCGTATTTACGGCAGTCGCGCTTTACGGCCGTAAATACGGCAGTCGCGCTTTACGGCCGTATTTACGACAGTCGCGCTTTACGGCCGTATTTACGGCAGTCGCGCTTTACGGCCGTATTTACGGCAGTCGCGCTTTACGGCCGTAAATACGGCAGTCGCGCTTTACGGCCGTATTTACGGCAGTCGCGCTTTACGGCCGTATTTACGGCAGTCGCGCTTTACGGCCGTATTTACGACAGTCGCGCTTTACGGCCGTATTTACGACAGTCGCGATTTACGGCCGTATTTACGGCAGTCGCGCTTTACGGCCGTATTTACGGCAGTCGCGCTTTACGGCCGTATTTACGACAGTCGCGCTTTACGGCCGTATTTACGACAGTCGCGCTTTACGGCCGTATTTACGGCAGTCGCGCTTTACGGCCGTATTTACGGCAGTCGCGCTTTACGGCCGTATTTACGGCAGTCGCGCTTTACGGCCGTATTTACGACAGTCGCGCTTTACGGCCGTATTTACGACAGTCGCGATTTACGGCCGTATTTACGACAGTCGCGCTTTACGGCCGTATTTACGACAGTCGCGCTTTACGGCCGTATTTACGGCAGTCACGCTTTACGGCCGTATTTACGACAGTCGCGCTTTACGGCCGTATTTACGGCAGTCGCGCTTTACGGCCGTATTTACGACAGTCGCGCTTTACGGCCGTATTTACGACAGTCGCGCTTTACGGCCGTATTTACGGCAGTCGCGCTTTACGGCCGTATTTACGACAGTCGCGCTTTACGGCCGTATTTACGACAGTCGCGATTTACGGCCGTATTTACGACAGTCGCGCTTTACGGCCGTATTTACGACAGTCGCGCTTTACGGCCGTATTTACGGCAGTCGCGCTTTACGGCCGTATTTACGACAGTCGCGCTTTACGGCCGTATTTACGGCAGTCGCGCTTTACGGCCGTATTTACGGCACTCGCTATTTACGGCCGTATTTACGACAGTCGCTATTTACGGCCGTATTTACGACAGTCGCGCTTTACGGCCGTATTTACGACAGTCGCGCTTTACGGCCGTATTTACGGCAGTCGCGCTTTACGGCCGTATTTACGGCAGTCGCGCTTTACGCCCGTATTTACGACAGTCGCGCTTTACGGCCGTATTTACGACAGTCGCGCTTTACGGCCGTATATACGACAGTCGCTATTTACGGCCGTATTTACGACAGTCGCGCTTTACGGCCGTATTTACGACAGTCGCTATTTACGGCCGTATTTACGACAGTCGCGCTTTACGGCCGTATTTACGGCAGTCGCGCTTTTCGGCCGTATTTACGACAGTCGCGCTTTACGGCCGTATTTACGACAGTCGCGATATACGGCCGTATTTACGGCAGTCGCGCTTTACGGCCGTATTTACGACAGTCTCTATTTACGGCCGTATTTACGACAGTCGCGCTTTACGGCCGTATTTACGGCAGTCGCGCTTTACGGCCGTATTTACGGCAGTCGCGCTTTACGGCCGTATTTACGGCAGTCGCGCTTTACGGCCGTATTTACGACAGTCGCTATTTACGGCCGTATTTACGACAGTCGCGCTTTACGGCCGTATTTACGGCAGTCGCGCTTTACGGCCGTATTTACGGCAGTCGCGCTTTACGGCCGTATTTACGGCAGTCGCGCTTTACGGCCGTATTTACGACAGTCGCGCTTTACGGCCGTATTTACGGCAGTCGCGCTTTACGGCCGTATTTACGGCAGTCGCGCTTTACGGCCGTATTTACGACAGTCGCGCTTTTCGGCCGTATTTACGGCAGTCGCGCTTTACGGCCGTATTTACGGCAGTCGCGCTTTACGGCCGTATTTACGGCAGTCGCGCTTTACGGCCGTATTTACGGCAGTCGCGCTTTACGGCCGTATTTACGACAGTCGCGCTTTACGGCCGTAGTTACGACAGTCGCGCTTTACGGCCGTATTTACGACAGTCGGGATTTACGGCCGTATTTACGACAGTCGCGCTTTACGGCCGTATTTACGGCAGTCGCGCTTTACGGCCGTATTTACGGCAGTCGCGCTTTACGGCCGTATTTACGACAGTCGCGCTTTACGGCCGTATTTGCGACAGTCGCGCTTTACGGCCGTATTTACGGCAGTCGCGCTTTACGGCACCTTTTACGACAGTCGCGCTTTACGGCCGTATTTACGACAGTCGCGCTTTACGGCCGTATTTACGACAGTCGCGCTTTACGGCCGTATTTACGACAGTCGCGCTTTACGGCCGTATTTACGACAGTCGCGATTTACGGCCGTATTTACGACAGTCGCGATTTACGGCCGTATTTACGACAGTCGCGCTTTACGGCCGTATTTACGACAGTCGCGCTTTACGGCCGTATTTACGGCAGTCGCGCTTTACGGCCGTATTTACGACAGTCGCGCTTTACGGCCGTATTTACGACAGTCGCGCTTTACGGCCGTATTTACGGCAGTCGCGCTTTACGGCCGTATTTACGGCAGTCGCGCTTTACGGCCGTATTTACGGCAGTCGCGATTTACGGCCGTATTTACGACAGTCGCGCTTTACGGCCGTATTTACGACAGTCGCGATTTACGGCCGTATTTACGACAGTCGCGCTTTACGGCCGTATTTACGACAGTCGCGCTTTACGGCCGTATTTACGACAGTCGCGCTTTACGGCCGTATTTACGACAGTCGCGCTTTACGGCCGTATTTACGACAGTCGCGCTTTACGGCCGTATTTACGGCAGTCGCGCTTTACGGCCGTATTTACGACAGTCGCGCTTTACGGCCGTATTTACGGCAGTCGCGCTTTACGGCCGTATTTACGACAGTCGCGCTTTACGGCACCTTTTGCGACAGTCGCGCTTTACGGCCGTATTTACGACAGTCGCGCTTTACGGCCGTATTTACGACAGTCGCGCTTTACGGCCGTATTTACGGCAGTCGCGCTTTACGGCCGTATTTACGACAGTCGCGCTTTACGGCCGTATTTACGACAGTCGCGCTTTACGGCCGTATTTACAGCAGTCGCGCTTTACGGCCGTATTTACGACAGTCGCGCTTTACGGCCGTATTTACGACAGTCGCGCTTTACGGCACCTTTTGCGACAGTCGCGATTTACGGCCGTATTTACGACAGTCGCGCTTTACGGCCGTATTTACGACAGTCGCGCTTTACGGCCGTATTTACGACAGTCGCGATTTACGGCCGTATTTACGGCAGTCGCGCTTTACGGCCGTATTTACGACAGTCGCGATTTACGGCCGTATTTACGGCAGTCGCGCTTTACGGCCGTATTTACGGCAGTCGCGCTTTACGGCCGTATTTACGACAGTCGCGCTTTACGGCCGTATTTACGACAGTCGCGATTTACGGCCGTATTTACGACAGTCGCGCTTTACGGCCGTATTTACGACAGTCGCGATTTACGGCCGTATTTACGGCAGTCGCGCTTTACGGCCGTATTTACGACAGTCGCGCTTTACGGCCGTATTTACGACAGTCGCGCTTTACGGCCGTATTTACGACAGTCGCGATTTACGGCCGTATTTACGGCAGTCGCGCTTTACGGCCGTATTTACGACAGTCGCGCTTTACGGCCGTATTTACGACAGTCGCGATTTACGGCCGTATTTACGGCAGTCGCGCTTTACGGCCGTATTTACGACAGTCGCGCTTTACGGCCGTATTTACGACAGTCGCGATTTACGGCCGTATTTACGACAGTCGCGCTTTACGGCCGTATTTACGGCAGTCGCGCTTTACGGCCGTATTTACGGCAGTCGCGCTTTACGGCCGTATTTACGACAGTCGCGCTTTACGGCCGTATTTACGACAGTCGCGATTTACGGCCGTATTTACGACAGTCGCGCTTTACGGCCGTATTTACGACAGTCGCGCTTTACGGCCGTATTTACGACAGTCGCGCTTTACGGCACCTTTTACGACAGTCGCGCTTTACGGCCGTATTTACGACAGTCGCGCTTTACGGCCGTATTTACGGCAGTCGCGCTTTACGGCCGTATTTACGACAGTCGCGCTTTACGGCCGTATTTACGACAGTCGCGCTTTACGGCCGTATTTACGACAGTCGCGATTTACGGCCGTATTTACGGCAGTCGCGCTTTACGGCACCTTTTACGACAGTCGCGCTTTACAGCCGTATTTACGACAGTCGCGCTTTACGGCCGTATTTACGACAGTCGCGCTTTACGGCCGTATTTACGGCAGTCGCGCTTTACGGCCGTATTTACGACAGTCGCGATTTACGGCCGTATTTACGGCAGTCGCGCTTTACGGCACCTTTTACGACAGTCGCGCTTTACGGCCGTATTTACGGCAGTCGCGCTTTACGGCACCTTTTACGACAGTCGCGCTTTACGGCCGTATTTACGACAGTCGCGATTTACGGCCGTATTTACGACAGTCGCGCTTTACGGCCGTATTTACGACAGTCGCGCTTTACGGCACCTTTTGCGACAGTCGCGATTTACGGCCGTATTTACGACAGTCGCGCTTTACGGCCGTATTTACGACAGTCGCGCTTTACGGCCGTATTTACGAGAGTCGCGCTTTACGGCCGTATTTACGACAGTCGCGATTTACGGCCGTATTTACGACAGTCGCGCTTTACGGCCGTATTTACGACAGTCGCGCTTTACGGCCGTATTTACGACAGTCGCGCTTTACGGCCGTATTTACGGCAGTCGCGCTTTACGGCCGTATTTACGGCAGTCGCGCTTTACGGCCGTATTTACGGCAGTCGCGCTTTACGGCCGTATTTACGACAGTCGCGCTTTACGGCCGTATTTACGACAGTCGCGATTTACGGCCGTATTTACGGCAGTCGCGCTTTACGGCCGTATTTACGGCAGTCGCGCTTTACGGCCGTATTTACGACAGTCGCGCTTTACGGCCGTATTTACGGCAGTCGCGCTTTACGGCCGTATTTACGACAGTCGCGCTTTACGGCCGTATTTACGGCAGTCGCGCTTTACGGCCGTATTTACGGCAGTCGCGCTTTACGGCCGTATTTACGACAGTCGCGATTTACGGCCGTATTTACGACAGTCGCGCTTTACGGCCGTATTTACGACAGTCGCGCTTTACGGCCGTATTTACGGCAGTCGCGCTTTACGGCCGTATTTACGGCAGTCGCGCTTTACGGCCGTATTTACGACAGTCGCGCTTTACGGCCGTATTTACGGCAGTCGCGCTTTACGGCACCTTTTACGACAGTCGCGCTTTACGGCCGTATTTACGACAGTCGCGCTTTACGGCCGTATTTACGGCAGTCGCGCTTTACGGCCGTATTTACGACAGTCGCGCTTTACGGCCGTATTTACGGCAGTCGCGCTTTACGGCACCTTTTACGACAGTCGCGCTTTACGGCCGTATTTACGACAGTCGCGCTTTACGGCCGTATTTACGACAGTCGCGCTTTACGGCCGTATTTACGGCAGTCGCGCTTTACGGCCGTATTTACGGCAGTCGCGCTTTACGGCCGTATTTACGACAGTCGCGCTTTACGGCCGTATTTACGGCAGTCGCGCTTTACGGCCGTATTTACGACAGTCGCGCTTTACGGCCGTATTTACGACAGTCGCGATTTACGGCCGTATTTACGACAGTCGCGCTTTACGGCCGTATTTACGACAGTCGCGATTTACGGCCGTATTTACGGCAGTCGCGCTTTACGGCCGTATTTACGGCAGTCGCGCTTTACGGCCGTATTTACGACAGTCGCGCTTTACGGCCGTATTTACGGCAGTCGCGCTTTACGGCCGTATTTACGACAGTCGCGCTTTACGGCCGTATTTACGACAGTCGCGCTTTACGGCCGTATTTACGACAGTCGCGCTTTACGGCCGTATTTACGGCAGTCGCGCTTTACGGCCGTATTTACGACAGTCGCGCTTTACGGCCGTATTTACGGCAGTCGCGCTTTACGGCACCTTTTACGACAGTCGCGCTTTACGGCCGTATTTACGACAGTCGCGCTTTACGGCACCTTTTACGACAGTCGCGCTTTACGGCCGTATTTACGACAGTCGCGCTTTACGGCCGTATTTACGGCAGTCGCGCTTTACGGCCGTATTTACGACAGTCGCGCTTTACGGCCGTATTTACGGCAGTCGCGCTTTACGGCACCTTTTACGACAGTCGCGCTTTACGGCCGTATTTACGTAGTCGCGCTTTACGCCGTATTTACGGCCAGGTCGCGCTTTACGAGCCGTAATTTACGGCAGTCCGCGCTATACGGCCGTATTTACGACAGTCGCGCCCCTTTACGCCGTATTTACGACAGTCGCCGATTTGCGGCCGTATTTACGACAGTCGCGGCTTTACCGGCCGTATTTACGACAGTCGCGCTTTACGGCCGTATTTACGACAGTCGCGCTTTACGGCCGTATTTACGGCAGTCGCGCTTTACGGCCGTATTTACGACAGTCGCGCTTTACGGCCGTATATTTACGACAGTCGCGCTTTACGGCCGTATTTACGGCAGTCGCGCTTTACGGCCGTATTTACGACAGTCGCGCTTTACGGCCGTATTTACGACAGTCGCGCTTTACGGCCGTATTTACGACAGTCGCGATTTACGGCCGTATTTACGACAGTCGCGCTTTACGGCCGTATTTACGACAGTCGCGCTTTACGGCCGTATTTACGACAGTCGCGCTTTACGGCCGTATTTACGACAGTCGCGCTTTACGGCCGTATTTACGACAGTCGCGCTTTACGGCACCTTTTACGACAGTCGCGCTTTACGGCCGTATTTACGACAGTCGCGCTTTACGGCCGTATTTACGACAGTCGCGCTTTACGGCACCTTTTGCGACAGTCGCGCTTTACGGCCGTATTTACGACAGTCGCGCTTTACGGCCGTATTTACGGCAGTCGCGCTTTACGGCCGTATTTACGACAGTCGCGCTTTACGGCCGTATTTACGACAGTCGCGCTTTACGGCCGTATTTACGACAGTCGCGCTTTACGGCCGTATTTACGGCAGTCGCGCTTTACGGCCGTATTACGACAGTCGCGCTTTACGGCCGTATTTACGACAGTCGCGCTTTACGGCCGTATTTACGACAGTCGCGCTTTACGGCCGTATTTACGACAGTCGCGCTTTACGGCCGTATTTACGACAGTCGCGCTTACGGCCTTTTACGACAGTCGCGCTTTACGGCCGTATTTACGACAGTCGCGCTTTACGGCCGTATTTACGACAGTCGCGCTTTACGGCCGTATTTACGACAGTCGCGCTTTACGGCCGTATTTACGGCAGTCGCGCTTTACGGCCTTTTACGGCAGTCGCGCTTTACGGCCGTATTTACGACAGTCGCGCTTTACGGCCGTATTTACGACAGTCGCGCTTTACGGCCGTATTTACGACAGTCGCGCTTTACGGCCGTATTTACGACAGTCGCGCTTTACGGACCTTTTACGACAGTCGCGATTTACGGCCGTATTTACGACAGTCGCGCTTTACGGCCGTATTTACGACAGTCGCGCTTTACGGCCGTATTTACGACAGTCGCGCTTTACGGCCGTATTTACGGCAGTCGCGCTTTACGGCCGTATTTACGACAGTCGCGCTTTACGGCCGTATTTACGACAGTCGCGCTTTACGGCCGTATTTACGGCAGTCGCGCTTTACGGCCGTATTTACGGCAGTCGCGCTTACGGCCCTTTTACGACAGTCGCGCTTTACGGCCGTATTTACGACAGTCGCGCTTTACGGCCGTATTTACGACAGTCGCGCTTTACGGCCGTATTTACGACAGTCGCGCTTTACGGCCGTATTTACGACAGTCGCGCTTTACGGCCGTATTTACGGCAGTCGCGCTTTACGGCCGTATTTACGACAGTCGCGCTTTACGGCCGTATTTACGACAGTCGCGCTTTACGGCCGTATTTACGGCAGTCGCGCTTTACGGCCGTATTTACGGCAGTCGCGCTTTACGGCCGTATTTACGACAGTCGCGCTTTACGGCCGTATTTACGACAGTCGCGCTTTACGGCCGTATTTACGGCAGTCGCGCTTTACGGCCGTATTTACGACAGTCGCGCTTTACGGCCGTATTTGCGACAGTCGCGCTTTACGGCCGTATTTACGGCAGTCGCGCTTTACGGCCGTATTTACGACAGTCGCGCTTTACGGCCGTATTTACGACAGTCGCGCTTTACGGCCGTATTTACGACAGTCGCGCTTTACGGCCGTATTTACGACAGTCGCGCTTTACGGCCGTATTTACGACAGTCGCGCTTTACGGCCGTATTTACGACAGTCGCGCTTTACGGCCGTATTTACGACAGTCGCGCTTTACGGCCGTATTTACGACAGTCGCGCTTTACGGCCGTATTTACGACAGTCGCGCTTTACGGCCGTATTTACGACAGTCGCGCTTTACGGCCGTATTTACGACAGTCGCGCTTTACGGCCGTATTTACGACAGTCGCGCTTTACGGCCGTATTTACGACAGTCGCGCTTTACGGCCGTATTTACGGCAGTCGCGATTTACGGCCGTATTTACGACAGTCGCGCTTTACGGCCGTATTTACGACAGTCGCGATTTACGGCCGTATTTACGACAGTCGCGCTTTACGGCCGTATTTACGACAGTCGCGCTTTACGGCCGTATTTACGACAGTCGCGCTTTACGGCCGTATTACGACAGTCGCGCTTTACGGCCGTATTTACGACAGTCGCGCTTTACGGCCGTATTTACGGCAGTCGCGCTTTACGGCCGTATTTACGACAGTCGCGCTTTACGGCCGTATTTACGGCAGTCGCGCTTTACGGCCGTATTTACGACAGTCGCGCTTTACGGCACCTTTTGACGACAGTCGCGCTTTACGGCCGTATTTACGACAGTCGCGCTTTACGGCCGTATTTACGACAGTCGCGCTTTACGGCCGTATTTACGGCAGTCGCGCTTTACGGCCGTATTTACGACAGTCGCGCTTTACGGCCGTATTTACGACAGTCGCGCTTTACGGCCGTATTTACAGCAGTCGCGCTTTACGGCCGTATTTACGACAGTCGCGCTTTACGGCCGTATTTACGACAGTCGCGCTTTACGGCACCTTTTGCGACAGTCGCGATTTACGGCCGTATTTACGACAGTCGCGCTTTACGGCCGTATTTACGACAGTCGCGCTTTACGGCCGTATTTACGACAGTCGCGATTTACGGCCGTATTTACGGCAGTCGCGCTTTACGGCCGTATTTACGACAGTCGCGATTTACGGCCGTATTTACGGCAGTCGCGCTTTACGGCCGTATTTACGGCAGTCGCGCTTTACGGCCGTATTTACGACAGTCGCGCTTTACGGCCGTATTTACGACAGTCGCGATTTACGGCCGTATTTACGACAGTCGCGCTTTACGGCCGTATTTACGACAGTCGCGATTTACGGCCGTATTTACGGCAGTCGCGCTTTACGGCCGTATTTACGACAGTCGCGCTTTACGGCCGTATTTACGACAGTCGCGCTTTACGGCCGTATTTACGACAGTCGCGATTTACGGCCGTATTTACGGCAGTCGCGCTTTACGGCCGTATTTACGACAGTCGCGCTTTACGCCGTATTTACGACAGTCGCGATTTACGGCCGTATTTACGGCAGTCGCGCTTTACGGCCGTATTTACGACAGTCGCGCTTTACGGCCGTATTTACGACAGTCGCGCTTTACGGCCGTATTTACGACAGTCGCGCTTTACGGCCGTATTTACGACAGTCGCGATTTACGGCCGTATTTACGGCAGTCGCGCTTTACGGCCGTATTTACGACAGTCGCGCTTTACGGCCGTATTTACGACAGTCGCGATTTACGGCCGTATTTACGGCAGTCGCGCTTTACGGCCGTATTTACGACAGTCGCGCTTTACGGCCGTATTTACGACAGTCGCGATTTACGGCCGTATTTACGACAGTCGCGCTTTACGGCCGTATTTACGGCAGTCGCGCTTTACGGCCGTATTTACGGCAGTCGCGCTTTACGGCCGTATTTACGACAGTCGCGCTTTACGGCCGTATTTACGACAGTCGCGATTTACGGCCGTATTTACGACAGTCGCGCTTTACGGCCGTATTTACGACAGTCGCGCTTTACGGCCGTATTTACGACAGTCGCGCTTTACGGCACCTTTTACGACAGTCGCGCTTTACGGCCGTATTTACGACAGTCGCGCTTTACGGCCGTATTTACGGCAGTCGCGCTTTACGGCCGTATTTACGACAGTCGCGCTTTACGGCCGTATTTACGACAGTCGCGCTTTACGGCCGTATTTACGACAGTCGCGATTTACGGCCGTATTTACGGCAGTCGCGCTTTACGGCACCTTTTACGACAGTCGCGCTTTACAGCCGTATTTACGACAGTCGCGCTTTACGGCCGTATTTACGACAGTCGCGCTTTACGGCCGTATTTACGGCAGTCGCGCTTTACGGCCGTATTTACGACAGTCGCGATTTACGGCCGTATTTACGGCAGTCGCGCTTTACGGCACCTTTTACGACAGTCGCGCTTTACGGCCGTATTTACGGCAGTCGCGCTTTACAGCACCTTTTACGACAGTCGCGCTTTACGGCCGTATTTACGACAGTCGCGATTTACGGCCGTATTTACGACAGTCGCGCTTTACGGCCGTATTTACGACAGTCGCGCTTTACGGCACCTTTTGCGACAGTCGCGATTTACGGCCGTATTTACGACAGTCGCGCTTTACGGCCGTATTTACGACAGTCGCGCTTTACGGCCGTATTTACGAGAGTCGCGCTTTACGGCCGTATTTACGACAGTCGCGATTTACGGCCGTATTTACGACAGTCGCGCTTTACGGCCGTATTTACGACAGTCGCGCTTTACGGCCGTATTTACGACAGTCGCGCTTTACGGCCGTATTTACGGCAGTCGCGCTTTACGGCCGTATTTACGGCAGTCGCGCTTTACGGCCGTATTTACGGCAGTCGCGCTTTACGGCCGTATTTACGACAGTCGCGCTTTACGGCCGTATTTACGACAGTCGCGATTTACGGCCGTATTTACGGCAGTCGCGCTTTACGGCCGTATTTACGGCAGTCGCGCTTTACGGCCGTATTTACGACAGTCGCGCTTTACGGCCGTATTTACGGCAGTCGCGCTTTACGGCCGTATTTACGACAGTCGCGCTTTACGGCCGTATTTACGGCAGTCGCGCTTTACGGCCGTATTTACGGCAGTCGCGCTTTACGGCCGTATTTACGACAGTCGCGATTTACGGCCGTATTTACGACAGTCGCGCTTTACGGCCGTATTTACGACAGTCGCGCTTTACGGCCGTATTTACGGCAGTCGCGCTTTACGGCCGTATTTACGGCAGTCGCGCTTTACGGCCGTATTTACGACAGTCGCGCTTTACGGCCGTATTTACGGCAGTCGCGCTTTACGGCACCTTTTACGACAGTCGCGCTTTACGGCCGTATTTACGACAGTCGCGCTTTACGGCCGTATTTACGGCAGTCGCGCTTTACGGCCGTATTTACGACAGTCGCGCTTTACGGCCGTATTTACGGCAGTCGCGCTTTACGGCACCTTTTACGACAGTCGCGCTTTACGGCCGTATTTACGACAGTCGCGCTTTACGGCCGTATTTACGACAGTCGCGCTTTACGGCCGTATTTACGGCAGTCGCGCTTTACGGCCGTATTTACGGCAGTCGCGCTTTACGGCCGTATTTACGACAGTCGCGCTTTACGGCCGTATTTACGGCAGTCGCGCTTTACGGCCGTATTTACGACAGTCGCGCTTTACGGCCGTATTTACGACAGTCGCGATTTACGGCCGTATTTACGACAGTCGCGCTTTACGGCCGTATTTACGACAGTCGCGATTTACGGCCGTATTTACGGCAGTCGCGCTTTACGGCCGTATTTACGGCAGTCGCGCTTTACGGCCGTATTTACGACAGTCGCGCTTTACGGCCGTATTTACGGCAGTCGCGCTTTACGGCCGTATTTACGACAGTCGCGCTTTACGGCCGTATTTACGACAGTCGCGCTTTACGGCCGTATTTACGACAGTCGCGCTTTACGGCCGTATTTACGGCAGTCGCGCTTTACGGCCGTATTTACGACAGTCGCGCTTTACGGCCGTATTTACGGCAGTCGCGCTTTACGGCACCTTTTACGACAGTCGCGCTTTACGGCCGTATTTACGACAGTCGCGCTTTACGGCCGTATTTACGGCAGTCGCGCTTTACGGCCGTATTTACGGCAGTCGCGCTTTACGGCCGTATTTACGACAGTCGCGCTTTACGGCCGTATTTACGACAGTCGCGATTTGCGGCCGTATTTACGACAGTCGCGCTTTACGGCCGTATTTACGACAGTCGCGATTTGCGGCCGTATTTACGACAGTCGCGCTTTACGGCCGTATTTACGACAGTCGCGCTTTACGGCCGTATTTACGACAGTCGCGCTTTACGGCCGTATTTACGACAGTCGCGATTTACGGCCGTATTTACGACAGTCGCGCTTTACGGCCGTATTTACGACAGTCGCGCTTTACGGCCGTATTTACGGCAGTCGCGCTTTACGGCCGTATTTACGACAGTCGCGCTTTACGGCCGTATTTACGACAGTCGCGCTTTACGGCACCTTTTACGACAGTCGCGCTTTACGGCCGTATTTACGACAGTCGCGCTTTACGGCCGTATTTACGGCAGTCGCGCTTTACGGCCGTATTTACGGCAGTCGCGCTTTACGGCCGTATTTACGACAGTCGCGCTTTACGGCCGTATTTACGGCAGTCGCGCTTTACGGCACCTTTTACGACAGTCGCGCTTTACGGCCGTATTTACGGCAGTCGCGCTTTACGGCCGTATTTACGACAGTCGCGCTTTACGGCACCTTTTGCGACAGTCGCGCTTTACGGCCGTATTTACGACAGTCGCGCTTTACGGCCGTATTTACGGCAGTCGCGCTTTACGGCCGTATTTACGACAGTCGCGATTTACGGCCGTATTTACGACAGTCGCGCTTTACGGCCGTATTTACGACAGTCGCGCTTTACGGCCGTATTTACGGCAGTCGCGCTTTACGGCCGTATTTACGACAGTCGCGCTTTACGGCCGTATTTACGACAGTCGCGCTTTACGGCCGTATTTACGGCAGTCGCGCTTTACGGCCGTATTTACGACAGTCGCGCTTTACGGCCGTATTTACGACAGTCGCGATTTACGGCACCTTTTACGACAGTCGCGCTTTACGGCCGTATTTACGACAGTCGCGCTTTACGGCCGTATTTACGGCAGTCGCGCTTTACGGCCGTATTTACGACAGTCGCGCTTTACGGCCGTATTTACGGCAGTCGCGCTTTACGTCACCTTTTACGACAGTCGCGCTTTACGGCCGTATTTACGACAGTCGCGCTTTACGGCCGTATTTACGACAGTCGCGCTTTACGGCCGTATTTACGACAGTCGCGCTTTACGGCCGTATTTACGACAGTCGCGATTTACGGAACCTTTTGCGACAGTCGCGATTTACGGCCGTATTTACGACAGTCGCGCTTTACGGCCGTATTTACGACAGTCGCGCTTTACGGCCGTATTTACGACAGTCGCGCTTTACGGCCGTATTTACGGCAGTCGCGCTTTACGGCCGTATTTACGACAGTCGCGCTTTACGGCCGTATTTACGACAGTCGCGCTTTACGGCCGTATTTACGGCAGTCGCGCTTTACGGCCGTATTTACGGCAGTCGCGCTTTACGGCACCTTTTGCGACAGTCGCGCTTTACGGCCGTATTTACGACAGTCGCGCTTTACGGCCGTATTTACGACAGTCGCGATTTACGGCCGTATTTACGACAGTCGCGCTTTACGGCCGTATTTACGACAGTCGCGCTTTACGGCCGTATTTACGGCAGTCGCGCTTTACGGCCGTATTTACGACAGTCGCGCTTTACGGCCGTATTTACGACAGTCGCGCTTTACGGCCGTATTTACGGCAGTCGCGCTTTACGGCCGTATTTACGGCAGTCGCGCTTTACGGCCGTATTTACGACAGTCGCGCTTTACGGCCGTATTTACGACAGTCGCGCTTTACGGCCGTATTTACGGCAGTCGCGCTTTACGGCCGTATTTACGACAGTCGCGCTTTACGGCCGTATTTACGACAGTCGCGCTTTACGGCCGTATTTACGGCAGTCGCGCTTTACGGCCGTATTTACGACAGTCGCGCTTTACGGCCGTATTTACGACAGTCGCGCTTTACGGCCGTATTTACGGCAGTCGCGCTTTACGGCCGTATTTACGGCAGTCGCGCTTTACGGCACCTTTTGCGACAGTCGCGCTTTACGGCCGTATTTACGACAGTCGCGCTTTACGGCCGTATTTACGACAGTCGCGCTTTACGGCCGTATTTACGACAGTCGCGCTTTACGGCCGTATTTACGACAGTCGCGCTTTACGGCCGTATTTACGGCAGTCGCGCTTTACGGCCGTATTTACGACAGTCGCGCTTTACGGCCGTATTTACGACAGTCGCGCTTTACGGCCGTATTTACGGCAGTCGCGCTTTATGGCCGTATTTACGGCAGTCGCGCTTTACGGCCGTATTTACGACAGTCGCGCTTTACGGCCGTATTTACGACAGTCGCGCTTTACGGCCGTATTTACGGCAGTCGCGCTTTACGGCCGTATTTACGACAGTCGCGCTTTACGGCCGTATTTACGGCAGTCGCGCTTTACGGCCGTATTTACGGCAGTCGCGCTTTACGGCCGTATTTACGACAGTCGCGATTTACGGCCGTATTTACGGCAGTCGCGCTTTACGGCCGTATTTACGGCAGTCGCGCTTTACGGCCGTATTTACGGCAGTCGCGCTTTACGGCCGTATTTACGACAGTCGCGCTTTACGGCCGTATTTACGGCAGTCGCGCTTTACGGCCGTATTTACGGCAGTCGCGCTTTACGGCCGTATTTACGACAGTCGCGCTTTACGGCACCTTTTGCGACAGTCGCGCTTTACGGCCGTATTTACGACAGTCGCGCTTTACGGCCGTATTTACGGCAGTCGCGCTTTACGGCCGTATTTACGGCAGTCGCGCTTTACGGCCGTATTTACGACAGTCGCGATTTACGGCCGTATTTACGACAGTCGCGCTTTACGGCCGTATTTACGACAGTCGCGCTTTACGGCCGTATTTACGACAGTCGCGCTTTACGGCCGTATTTACGGCAGTCGCGCTTTACGGCCGTATTTACGACAGTCGCGCTTTACGGCCGTATTTACGACAGTCGCGCTTTACGGCCGTATTTACGACAGTCGCGATTTACGGCACCTTTTACGACAGTCGCGCTTTACGGCCGTATTTACGACAGTCGCGCTTTACGGCCGTATTTACGGCAGTCGCGCTTTACGGCCGTATTTACGACAGTCGCGATTTACGGCCGTATTTACGACAGTCGCGCTTTACGGCCGTATTTACGGCAGTCGCGCTTTACGGCCGTATTTACGGCAGTCGCGCTTTACGGCCGTATTTACGACAGTCGCGCTTTACGGCCGTATTTACGACAGTCGCGATTTACGGCACCTTTTACGACAGTCGCGCTTTACGGCCGTATTTACGACAGTCGCGCTTTACGGCCGTATTTACGACAGTCGCGCTTTACGGCCGTATTTACGGCAGTCGCGCTTTACGGCCGTATTTACGGCAGTCGCGCTTTACGGCCGTATTTACGACAGTCGCGCTTTACGGCCGTATTTACGACAGTCGCGATTTACGGCCGTATTTACGACAGTCGCGCTTTACGGCCGTATTTACGGCAGTCGCGCTTTACGGCCGTATTTACGGCAGTCGCGCTTTACGGCCGTATTTACGGCAGTCGCGCTTTACGGCCGTATTTACGGCAGTCGCGCTTTACGGCCGTATTTACGGCAGTCGCGCTTTACGGCCGTATTTACGGCAGTCGCGCTTTACGGCCGTAATTACGGCAGTCGCGCTTTACGGCCGTATTTACGACAGTCGCGCTTTACGGCCGTATTTACGGCAGTCGCGCTTTACGGCCGTATTTACGACAGTCGCGCTTTACGGCCGTATTTACGACAGTCGCGCTTTACGGCCGTATTTACGGCAGTCGCGCTTTACGGCCGTATTTACGGCAGTCGCGCTTTACGGCCGTATTTACGGCAGTCGCGCTTTACGGCCGTATTTACGACAGTCGCGCTTTACGGCCGTATTTACGGCAGTCGCGCTTTACGGCCGTATTTACGGCAGTCGCGCTTTACGGCCGTATTTACGGCAGTCGCGCTTTACGGCCGTATTTACGGCAGTCGCGCTTTACGGCCGTATTTACGACAGTCGCGCTTTACGGCCGTATTTACGGCAGTCGCGCTTTACGGCCGTATTTACGGCAGTCGCGCTTTTCGGCCGTATTTACGACAGTCGCGCTTTACGGCCGTATTTACGGCAGTCGCGCTTTACGGCCGTATTTACGACAGTCGCGCTTTACGGCCGTATTTACGGCAGTCGCGCTTTTCGGCCGTATTTACGACAGTCGCGCTTTACGGCCGTATTTACGACAGTCGCGATTTACGGCCGTATTTACGGCAGTCGCGCTTTACGGCCGTATTTACGGCAGTCGCGCTTTACGGCCGTATTTACGACAGTCGCGCTTTACGGCCGTATTTACGACAGTCGCGCTTTACGGCCGTATTTACGGCAGTCGCGCTTTACGGCCGTATTTACGGCAGTCGCGCTTTACGGCCGTATTTACGGCAGTCGCGCTTTACGGCCGTATTTACGACAGTCGCGCTTTACGGCCGTATTTACGGCAGTCGCGCTTTACGGCCGTATTTACGGCAGTCGCGCATTACGGCCGTATTTACGGCAGTCGCGCTTTACGGCCGTATTTACGGCAGTCGCGCTTTACGGCCGTATTTACGGCAGTCGCGCTTTACGGCCGTATTTACGGCAGTCGCGCTTTACGGCCGTATTTACGGCAGTCGCGCTTTACGACCGTATTTACGGCAGTCGCGCTTTACGGCCGTATTTACGGCAGTCGCGCTTTACGGCCGTATTTACGACAGTCGCGATTTACGGCCGTATTTACGACAGTCGCGCTTTACGGCCGTATTTACGACAGTCGCGCTTTACGGCCGTATTTACGACAGTCGCGCTTTACGGCCGTATTTACGGCAGTCGCGCTTTACGGCCGTATTTACGACAGTCGCGCTTTTCGGCCGTATTTACGACAGTCGCGCTTTACGGCCGTATTTACGACAGTCGCGCTTTACGGCCGTATTTACGACAGTCGCGCTTTACGGCCGTATTTACGGCAGTCGCGCTTTTCGGCCGTATTTACGACAGTCGCGCTTTTCGGCCGTATTTACGACAGTCGCGATTTACGGCCGTATTTACGACAGTCGCGCTTTACGGCCGTATTTACGGCAGTCGCGCTTTACGGCCGTATTTACGACAGTCGCGCTTTACGGCCGTATTTACGGCAGTCGCGCTTTACGGCCGTATTTACGGCAGTCGCGCTTTACGGCCGTATTTAGACAGTCGCGCTTTACGGCCGTATTTACGGCAGTCGCGCTTTACGGCCGTATTTACGGCAGTCGCGCTTTACGGCCGTATTTACGGCAGTCGCGCTTTACGGCCGTATTTACGACAGTCGCGCTTTACGGCACCTTTTACGACAGTCGCGATTTACGGCCGTATTTACGACAGTCGCGCTTTACGGCCGTATTTACGCAGTCGCGCTTTACGGCCGTATTTACGGCAGTCGCGCTTTACGGCCGTATTTACGACAGTCGCGCTTTACGGCCGTATTTACGGCAAGTCGCGCTTTACGGCCGTATTTACGGCAGTCGCGCTTTACGGCCGTATTTACGGCAGTCGCGCTTTACGGCCGTATTTACGGCAGTCGCGCTTTACGGCCGTATTTACGGCAGTCGCGCTTTACGTCCGTATTTACGGCAGTCGCGCTTTACGTCCGTATTTACGGCAGTCGCGCTTTACGGCCGTATTTACGGCAGTCGCGCTTTACGTCCGTATTTACGGCAGTCGCGCTTTACGTTCGTATTTACGGCAGTCGCGCTTTACGGCCGTATTTACGACAGTCGCGCTTTACGGCCGTATTTACGACAGTCGCGCTTTACGGCCGTATTTACGGCAGTCGCGCTTTACGGCCGTATTTACGGCAGTCGCGCTTTACGGCCGTATTTACGACAGTCGCGCTTTACGGCCGTATTTACGGCAGTCGCGCTTTACGGCCGTATTTACGGCAGTCGCGCTTTACGGCCGTATTTACGGCAGTCGCGCTTTACGGCCGTATTTACGGCAGTCGCGCTTTACGGCCGTATTTACGACAGTCGCGCTTTACGGCCGTATTTACGACAGTCGCGCTTTACGGCCGTATTTACGACAGTCGCGCTTTACGGCCGTATTTACGGCAGTCGCGCTTTACGGCCGTATTTACGACAGTCGCGCTTTACGGCCGTATTTACGGCAGTCGCGCTTTACGGCCGTATTTACGGCAGTCGCGCTTTACGGCCGTATTTACGGCAGTCGCGCTTTACGGCCGTATTTACGACAGTCGCGCTTTACGGCCGTATTTACGGCAGTCGCGCTTTACGGCCGTATTTACGGCAGTCGCGCTTTACGGCCGTATTTACGGCAGTCGCGCTTTACGGCCGTATTTACGACAGTCGCGCTTTACGGCCGTATTTACGGTAGTCGCGCTTTACGGCCGTATTTACGACAGTCGCGCTTTACGGCCGTATTTACGGCAGTCGCGCTTTACGGCCGTATTTACGGCAGTCGCGCTTTACGGCCGTATTTACGGCAGTCGCGCTTTTCGGCCGTATTTACGACAGTCGCGCTTTACGGCCGTATTTACGGCAGTCGCGCTTTACGGCCGTATTTACGACAGTCGCGCTTTACGGCCGTATTTACGGCAGTCGCGCTTTTCGGCCGTATTTACGACAGTCGCGCTTTACGGCCGTATTTACGGCAGTCGCGCTTTACGGCCGTATTTACGACAGTCGCGCTTTACGGCCGTATTTACGACAGTCGCGATTTACGGCCGTATTTACGACAGTCGCGATTTACGGCCGTATTTACGGCAGTCGCGCTTTACGGCCGTATTTACGGCAGTCGCGCTTTACGGCCGTATTTACGACAGTCGCGCTTTACGGCCGTATTTACGACAGTCGCGCTTTACGGCCGTATTTACGGCAGTCGCGCTTTACGGCCGTATTTACGGCAGTCGCGCTTTACGGCCGTATTTACGGCAGTCGCGCTTTACGGCCGTATTTACGACAGTCGCGCTTTACGGCCGTATTTACGGCAGTCGCGCTTTACGGCCGTATTTACGGCAGTCGCGCATTACGGCCGTATTTACGGCAGTCGCGCTTTACGGCCGTATTTACGGCAGTCGCGCTTTACGGCCGTATTTACGGCAGTCGCGCTTTACGGCCGTATTTACGGCAGTCGCGCTTTACGGCCGTATTTACGGCAGTCGCGCTTTACGACCGTATTTACGGCAGTCGCGCTTTACGGCCGTATTTACGGCAGTCGCGCTTTACGGCCGTATTTACGACAGTCGCGATTTACGGCCGTATTTACGACAGTCGCGCTTTACGGCCGTATTTACGACAGTCGCGCTTTACGGCCGTATTTACGACAGTCGCGCTTTACGGCCGTATTTACGGCAGTCGCGCTTTACGGCCGTATTTACGACAGTCGCGCTTTTCGGCCGTATTTACGACAGTCGCGCTTTACGGCCGTATTTACGACAGTCGCGCTTTACGGCCGTATTTACGACAGTCGCGCTTTACGGCCGTATTTACGACAGTCGCGCTTTACGGCCGTATTTACGACAGTCGCGCTTTACGGCCGTATTTACGACAGTCGCGATTTACGGCCGTATTTACGGCAGTCGCGCTTTACGGCACCTTTTACGACAGTCGCGCTTTACAGCCGTATTTACGACAGTCGCGCTTTACGGCCGTATTTACGACAGTCGCGCTTTACGGCCGTATTTACGGCAGTCGCGCTTTACGGCCGTATTTACGACAGTCGCGATTTACGGCCGTATTTACGGCAGTCGCGCTTTACGGCACCTTTTACGACAGTCGCGCTTTACGGCCGTATTTACGGCAGTCGCGCTTTACGGCACCTTTACGACAGTCGCGCTTTACGGCCGTATTTACGACAGTCGCGATTTACGGCCGTATTTACGACAGTCGCGCTTTACGGCCGTATTTACGACAGTCGCGCTTTACGGCACCTTTTGCGACAGTCGCGATTTACGGCCGTATTTACGACAGTCGCGCTTTACGGCCGTATTTACGACAGTCGCGCTTTACGGCCGTATTTACGAGAGTCGCGCTTTACGGCCGTATTTACGACAGTCGCGATTTACGGCCGTATTTACGACAGTCGCGCTTTACGGCCGTATTTACGACAGTCGCGCTTTACGGCCGTATTTACGACAGTCGCGCTTTACGGCCGTATTTACGGCAGTCGCGCTTTACGGCCGTATTTACGGCAGTCGCGCTTTACGGCCGTATTTACGGCAGTCGCGCTTTACGGCCGTATTTACGACAGTCGCGCTTTACGGCCGTATTTACGACAGTCGCGATTTACGGCCGTATTTACGGCAGTCGCGCTTTACGGCCGTATTTACGGCAGTCGCGCTTTACGGCCGTATTTACGACAGTCGCGCTTTACGGCCGTATTTACGGCAGTCGCGCTTTACGGCCGTATTTACGACAGTCGCGCTTTACGGCCGTATTTACGGCAGTCGCGCTTTACGGCCGTATTTACGGCAGTCGCGCTTTACGGCCGTATTTACGACAGTCGCGATTTACGGCCGTATTTACGACAGTCGCGCTTTACGGCCGTATTTACGACAGTCGCGCTTTAACGGCCGTATTTACGGCAGTCGCGCTTTACGGCCGTATTTACGGCAGTCGCGCTTTACGGCCGTATTTACGACAGTCGCGCTTTACGGCCGTATTTACGGCAGTCGCGCTTTACGGCACCTTTTACGACAGTCGCGCTTTACGGCCGTATTTACGACAGTCGCGCTTTACGGCCGTATTTACGGCAGTCGCGCTTTACGGCCGTATTTACGACAGTCGCGCTTTACGGCCGTATTTACGGCAGTCGCGCTTTACGGCACCTTTTACGACAGTCGCGCTTTACGGCCGTATTTACGACAGTCGCGCTTTACGGCCGTATTTACGACAGTCGCGCTTTACGGCCGTATTTACGGCAGTCGCGCTTTACGGCCGTATTTACGGCAGTCGCGCTTTACGGCCGTATTTACGACAGTCGCGCTTTACGGCCGTATTTACGGCAGTCGCGCTTTACGGCCGTATTTACGACAGTCGCGCTTTACGGCCGTATTTACGACAGTCGCGATTTACGGCCGTATTTACGACAGTCGCGCTTTACGGCCGTATTTACGACAGTCGCGATTTACGGCCGTATTTACGGCAGTCGCGCTTTACGGCCGTATTTACGGCAGTCGCGCTTTACGGCCGTATTTACGACAGTCGCGCTTTACGGCCGTATTTACGGCAGTCGCGCTTTACGGCCGTATTTACGACAGTCGCGCTTTACGGCCGTATTTACGACAGTCGCGCTTTACGGCCGTATTTACGACAGTCGCGCTTTACGGCCGTATTTACGGCAGTCGCGCTTTACGGCCGTATTTACGACAGTCGCGCTTTACGGCCGTATTTACGGCAGTCGCGCTTTACGGCACCTTTTACGACAGTCGCGCTTTACGGCCGTATTTACGACAGTCGCGCTTTACGGCCGTATTTACGGCAGTCGCGCTTTACGGCCGTATTTACGACAGTCGCGCTTTACGGCCGTATTTACGGCAGTCGCGCTTTACGGCACCTTTTACGACAGTCGCGCTTTACGGCCGTATTTACGACAGTCGCGCTTTACGGCCGTATTTACGGCAGTCGCGCTTTACGGCCGTATTTACGGCAGTCGCGCTTTACGGCCGTATTTACGACAGTCGCGCTTTACGGCCGTATTTACGACAGTCGCGATTTACGGCCGTATTTACGACAGTCGCGCTTTACGGCCGTATTTACGACAGTCGCGCTTTACGGCCGTATTTACGACAGTCGCGCTTTACGGCCGTATTTACGACAGTCGCGATTTACGGCCGTATTTACGACAGTCGCGCTTTACGGCCGTATTTACGACAGTCGCGCTTTACGGCCGTATTTACGGCAGTCGCGCTTTACGGCCGTATTTACGACAGTCGCGCTTTACGGCACCTTTTACGACAGTCGCGCTTTACGGCCGTATTTACGACAGTCGCGCTTTACGGCCGTATTTACGGCAGTCGCGCTTTACGGCCGTATTTACGGCAGTCGCGCTTTACGGCCGTATTTACGACAGTCGCGCTTTACGGCCGTATTTACGGCAGTCGCGCTTTACGGCACCTTTTACGACAGTCGCGCTTTACGGCCGTATTTACGGCAGTCGCGCTTTACGGCCGTATTTACGACAGTCGCGCTTTACGGCACCTTTTGCGACAGTCGCGCTTTACGGCCGTATTTACGACAGTCGCGCTTTACGGCCGTATTTACGGCAGTCGCGCTTTACGGCCGTATTTACGACAGTCGCGATTTACGGCCGTATTTACGACAGTCGCGCTTTACGGCCGTATTTACGACAGTCGCGCTTTACGGCCGTATTTACGACAGTCGCGCTTTACGGCCGTATTTACGGCAGTCGCGCTTTACGGCCGTATTTACGACAGTCGCGCTTTACGGCCGTATTTACGACAGTCGCGCTTTACGGCCGTATTTACGGCAGTCGCGCTTTACGGCCGTATTTACGGCAGTCGCGCTTTACGGCCGTATTTACGGCAGTCGCGCTTTACGGCCGTATTTACGACAGTCGCGCTTTACGGCCGTATTTACGGCAGTCGCGCTTTACGGCACCTTTTACGACAGTCGCGCTTTACGGCCGTATTTACGACAGTCGCGCTTTACGGCCGTATTTACGGCAGTCGCGCTTTACGGCCGTATTTACGACAGTCGCGCTTTACGGCCGTATTTACGGCAGTCGCGCTTTACGGCACCTTTTACGACAGTCGCGCTTTACGGCCGTATTTACGACAGTCGCGCTTTACGGCCGTATTTACGGCAGTCGCGCTTTACGGCCGTATTTACGGCAGTCGCGCTTTACGGCCGTATTTACGACAGTCGCGCTTTACGGCCGTATTTACGACAGTCGCGATTTGCGGCCGTATTTACGACAGTCGCGCTTTACGGCCGTATTTACGACAGTCGCGCTTTACGGCCGTATTTACGACAGTCGCGCTTTACGGCCGTATTTACGACAGTCGCGATTTACGGCCGTATTTACGACAGTCGCGCTTTACGGCCGTATTTACGACAGTCGCGCTTTACGGCCGTATTTACGGCAGTCGCGCTTTACGGCCGTATTTACGACAGTCGCGCTTTACGGCCGTATTTACGACAGTCGCGCTTTACGGCACCTTTTACGACAGTCGCGCTTTACGGCCGTATTTACGACAGTCGCGCTTTACGGCCGTATTTACGGCAGTCGCGCTTTACGGCCGTATTTACGGCAGTCGCGCTTTACGGCCGTATTTACGACAGTCGCGCTTTACGGCCGTATTTACGGCAGTCGCGCTTTACGGCACCTTTTACGACAGTCGCGCTTTACGGCCGTATTTACGGCAGTCGCGCTTTACGGCCGTATTTACGACAGTCGCGCTTTACGGCACCTTTTGCGACAGTCGCGCTTTACGGCCGTATTTACGACAGTCGCGCTTTACGGCCGTATTTACGGCAGTCGCGCTTTACGGCCGTATTTACGACAGTCGCGCTTTACGGCCGTATTTACGGCAGTCGCGCTTTACGGCCGTATTTACGACAGTCGCGATTTACGGCCGTATTTACGACAGTCGCGCTTTACGGCCGTATTTACGACAGTCGCGCTTTACGGCCGTATTTACGGCAGTCGCGCTTTACGGCCGTATTTACGACAGTCGCGCTTTACGGCCGTATTTACGACAGTCGCGCTTTACGGCCGTATTTACGGCAGTCGCGCTTTACGGCCGTATTTACGACAGTCGCGCTTTACGGCCGTATTTACGACAGTCGCGATTTACGGCACCTTTTACGACAGTCGCGCTTTACGGCCGTATTTACGACAGTCGCGCTTTACGGCCGTATTTACGGCAGTCGCGCTTTACGGCCGTATTTACGACAGTCGCGCTTTACGGCCGTATTTACGGCAGTCGCGCTTTACGTCACCTTTACGACAGTCGCGCTTTACGGCCGTATTTACGACAGTCGCGCTTTACGGCCGTATTTACGACAGTCGCGCTTTACGGCCGTATTTACGACAGTCGCGCTTTACGGCCGTATTTACGACAGTCGCGATTTACGGAACCTTTTGCGACAGTCGCGCTTTACGGCCGTATTTACGACAGTCGCGCTTTACGGCCGTATTTACGACAGTCGCGCTTTACGGCCGTATTTACGACAGTCGCGCTTTACGGCCGTATTTACGGCAGTCGCGCTTTACGA